>NW_012104009.1:1035841-1061094 GCF_000951045.1 Mandrillus leucophaeus
ACACACACATATATATATATATATATATATATCTTGTGAAACACTACTCAGCCATAAAAAGGAATGAATTAACATAAGAGCATTTGCAGCAACCTAGATGAGATTGGAGACTATCATTCTGAATGAAGTAACTCAGGAATTGAAAACCCAAATATCATATGTTCCCACTGATATGTGAGAGCTAAGGTATGAAGATGCAAAGGCATAAGAATGATACAATGGACTTTGGGGTTTTGGGGGAAAGTGTTGGAAGGGGGCAAAGGAAAAAAGACTACATTTATCATGCAGTGTATGCTGTTTGAGTGATGGGTGTACCAAAATCTCACAAATCACCACAAAAGAATTTATTCATATAACCAAATACCACCTGTACCTTAACAACTCATAAAAAATAAAATTAAAAATAATATGCTTTTTAAAAAGTAAAAAGGTTAAAAAAGAGATTCACCCGTGGTTTAGTATGTGTCGGTTTATTTTTATTGATGAACAGTATTCCATCATATAGATAGTTCACCATTTCTTTTTTTCTATCAATCTACTATTTGATAAAATATAGTTTCCATATTTTAGTCATTAGGAATAATGCCACTATGAACACCCATGCATAAGTACCTCTGTAGATACATGTTTTAATATTTCTTTGGCAGATACCTAGGAGTGGAATTACTGCCTGGTAGTCTTAGGTTTAACTCCTTGGAAAACTTCCAAACTATTTGAAAAACAAAGGATTTCTAAAAATTAAAATATATCTGTTGAAGGTTAAAACTTTTTGAAAATCCAATTCTAATTCTACACTTGGCTATTTTGAAATATACAATAAATTATTGTTAATTATAATCACCCTATTATGCTACTGAACACTATATCTTATTTCTCCTAATTAATTGTATATTTGTACCCATTAGCCATTTTGTCTTTATTCCCATCTTTTCATTAACCTTTTCCAGCTTCTGGTTAACCATTATTCTACTCTGTATCTCCATAAATTTAACTGTGTTTTAGTCAGCAAATATTAGTGAGAACATGTGATATTTTTCCTTTTTTGCCTGGCTTATTTAACTTAATATCTTTCAGTTCCATCCATATTGCTGCAAATGACAGTGTATTTCATTCTACTTTGTGGCTAAATACTATTCCGTGGTGTATATATACCACATTTTTCTATCCATTCATTTGCTGATGGATGCTTAGGTTTATTTCATATCTTGGCTATTGTCAGCAGAGCTGCAGTAAACATCAGAGTGCATATGTCTCTTCAATACACTTATTTCATTTCTTTTGGATATATACCCAGCAGTGGAATTGGTGGATTGTATGGTACATGGTAGTTCTATTTTCAGTTATTTGAGAAACAGTACGTTCTCCATAGTGGTTGTTCTAATTTACATTCATACCCACTTACAAGGGTTCATACCCATTTACAAGGGTTCCCCGTTCTCCATATGCTTGCCAGCATTTGTGATTACCTGTCTGTTGGATAAAAGTCATTTTAACTGGGGTGAGATGCTATCTCATTGTAGTTTTAACTGTCATTTCTCTGATGATTAGTGATGTTGAATATTTTTATATACCTGTTTGTCATTTGTATGTCTTATTTTGAGAAATGTCTACTCAGATATTTTTTCCCATTTTTAATTGGACTATTTGATTTTTTCCTATTGAGTTGTTTGAGCTCTTTGTATTCACATAGCTAGTTTGCAAATATTTTCTTTTATGAGTTGTATCTTCACTGTGTTGACTGTCTTTGTGTGATACAATTTGTCCATTTTTGCCTCGGTTGACTGTTTTTGAGGGATATTGCTCACGAAATTTTTGCTCAGACCAATGTCCTGGAGTGTTTTCACAAGTTTTTCTTCTACTAGTTTCATAGTTTCTAGTCTTAGATTTAAGTTTTTATCCCATTTTGATTTAACTTTTATATATGGCAAAAAAACAGGAGTCTAGTTTCATTCTTCTGCATGTGAATATCCATTTTCCCAGCATCATTTATTAAATAAACTTCCCTGTCTTCAATGTATGTTCTTGGCAAATGAGTTGATTTTAAATGCATGGATTTAATTTTTGGTTTTATATTATCTTCCATTGGTCTATGTGTCTGTTTTTATGTCCATACCACACCATTTTGGTTACAATAGCTTATAGTATAATTTGAAGTCAGGTAACGTGATGCCTCCAGGTTTGTACTTGGTCAAGGTTGCTTTGACTATTCTTGGTCTGTTCTTTGTGGATCCATATACATTTTATAACTTTTTTTTTCTGTGAAGATATTATTGGTATTCTGATAGAGATTTCATCGAATCTGTAGATCAATTTGGATAGCAGAGACATTTTAACAATAATCATTCTTCTAATCAATATACATAGAATTCTTTCTTTTTTTGTACCTTTTCACAAGGACAGGTCTGGTGTTTACAAAATCCCTTAGCTTTTGCTGGTATGTAAAAATACTTATTTCTGTTTTGTATTTGAAGAATAATGTTGCTGGATATAATATTCCAAGTTGAAAGTTTTTTTCCTTTAGCACTTTGAATATTTTACTCCCTCCTGACCTGTGAAGTTTCCACTGAGAAGTTTGATTCCAGACATACTGGAGCTCCTTAATTGTTATTTGATTATTTTTTCTTGCTGCTCTTCATATCCTTCCCTTATCCTTCACCTTTGAAAGTTTATTATATGCCTTGAGGTACCCTTATTTGGGTTGAATTTGCATGCTGTTCTTTGATCTCCTTGTACCTGAATATTTATATCTTTCTCTAAGTTTGGAAAGTTCTCTTTTATTATTTCTTTGAATAATCTTTCTCCTTCTATCTCTCTCTCTACAACCACTTTAAGGCCAATAATGTAGATTTCCCTTTTGAGGCTATCCTGTAGATCTAGGCATAGTATATTATTTTTTAATCCTTTTTCTCCTCTAACTGTAGATTTCCGTATAGCTTGTATTTCAGCTCATTGATTTTTTCTTCTGCTTAATCAGTTCTGCTTTTGAGAGATTCTGATGCATTTTTCAATGTGTCAACTGAATTTTTCAGTTCCAGAATTTCTGCATATATATGTATATATGGCGACTGTTAAATTTTTTTGAAGTTTGTTGAGCTTCCTCAAAACAGCTATTTTGAATTCCCTGTCTGAAAGTTCACATATCACTTCAGAATTGGTCATAAGTGACTTACTTAGAATATTTTGTGAGGTCATGTTTCCCCAGGTGTTCTTGGTGCTTGAGAATGTTTGTTGATGTTTGGACATAGAAGAGATTGATATTTATTCCAGTCTTCACAGTCTGGGCTTGTGTGTACCCATTCTTCTTGAGAGGGTTTCCCAGGAATTCAAAGGAAATTGTGTTGTGACCTAAGCCTATGTTCAATGCAGCCATTTTAGCACTAATGGATACCCTAAACCCAGGTATGCTGTGACTCTTGCACACTCCTAAATAGACAGCTTTGATGGACTTGGGTAAGGTAATGGATAATTCCATGGGTTACCAGGTAAAGTTTCCCTCTCTTTCTCCTTCCCCAGGTCAGAAGGAGTTTCTTGTCACACTGGGCTGTGTAGAGTTGCATGAGAGGAGACACAAATACTCCCATGGCCACCACAGTGGCACTGCACTGGGTCACATGTAAAACCTTGCAGACCAGCACAGTTCTAGGGCTCATCTACTATGGCACACAGCCATGACTGCTTGGCTGCCATTGGTGTTTATTCTAGGCAAAGACCCATTTATTCAGCAGGTGGTGAATTCTATGATTGAGTTCATCCTATTAGAGCTGGGGATTCCCTTCTTGCCTAGAGTAGGTTTAGAAATGCTGTCCAGGAGTAAAGACCTGGAATTGAGGGCTTCAGAAGTCTGCCTTCTGCTTTATTTTACTGTGACTGAGTTGGTACCTAGCAATGACTTAATTTTTAACACTCTATGGACTTTGTCATGTTTTGTATTCATTATTGACCATCTTCAAAAGCGTGTCAAATATTGATTTTTCTTCAAAATTTGAAAAAAAAATATTTTAAACACATTATTAATTATACATAGGAGAAGATTTATATTGGGGAAAATGTATTTAGTTTTAAGAATAGAATAAATTATTCCAAAGTTGTATTTTAAACGTATTTTTTCTGACAGTAAATCCAACAAAGGGAATACAGTTGCTCATCTGACTCTGAAAAAAAAAAAACAAAAAAAAAAACAAAACGAACAAAACAACAACAACAACAAAAAAAAAACAGGAGGTAGAGAGTAAGTGATACAGATATTTTCTATGTGGAAAATATGAGAAACAGGCCTATTTGTTAGGACTTAGCATCAGGTCTTTTATTTCTCAGATTTTTCTTTGTCAAAATTACTGCACTACTTCATTTCCTCTGTTGGAAAAATATTTAACCTTATAGTTTACACTTTCAGGCCCACTGACATCTGCACTCTGACAGTAGTTCCAGCCCTTGCTTGCAAGAAGTGTTAAAGGAACTACTATGTCAAAATTCCCTTTCCTTGCCTGACTGAGCTCCTAATTCATCTTCTCCACTGGGCCATAACTATCATCCTAATCCCAGGGTTTTAAAATACTTAAAACTAATAACTCATCGTTGAACTTTAACTAAATTTCTCTTATCTCTTTCAGAAAGTAGGAAATACATACGTCTAAGCCTTGGTCTTATAAATTTTCATTCCATCCTTATTTCTTCCTAAATTCCAATAGTCACATGTTTTTGCCATGGCTCAATACTCTTTGAGTAGCAGTCTACAATGGATCCTCGTTATCTATACCCCAATATCAAATAATCTGGAACCTGGGGAAAACTGTTTTCACATAATCTAATCGGCTTACTTCACTCCATTTGCTGCCAAATCTACCTGGAAATATACAGGCAGCCTTAACAATCTTTATGCTAAAAAGAAGCCCATAAATAATTTGACAGTTATATTTTCCATGTTTACTTCCTGATTTTTATGACCTCAGTGGTACAAGCCCAGCTAATAATCTATCTACTCTACTTTGGCTTTTTGTGAAATGCTCCATTAATAAATCAAAATAAAAAGTAATCAAAGATCTAAATTCTGTGGGCAACCATTTTCTTAGACTTAACTACAATTTTAATGTGCCATTTTTGCATGCTGAATATTAACATCCTTTTGTGGGTGGGTTGTCCATGTACGTGAGTGAATATAAAATTAAGACCTGTTCATCTCCAAAGGAGAAAAAGGTTAATACTGACGACACCAGAGGAGAACATTTTGAATGTAACATGAAAAGAACATATTCATCCAATTACTCCCATTAAACTTCCACAAACATTTTTCCAATATATTCCTTCTTGGTTTTCCGTGTTTCATACAACAAGGAAAAAACATTGCTTGTGATTTGAAGAAACGTCTGTGTGTTGTAGTGTTGTGAGTCTACTGGAAGTAGACGGCCTTAAATCTAAAAGCCAGAAAAGATGACCGACTTAAAATCAAAGCAATTAAGGTCACTATTTCCTTTAAAACAAAAAGAAATCTTCCAGTGTGTACCTGTACACTATACATATATTCAAAATCACCTACAAAAGAAAAGTTAGAATATCCATATAGACAATTATCATTGTGATATGATTTTGTTCTTCCTTTCTAATTTTCAAAATGATTTCACGACTATTCAAAATAGAGATGATATGTAGCCAGAAGATGCCATCCATGGCTATGGACCACAATGGTTAAGAATATAATGAGGCTTTTACATTTAATCAAGATAATTATAACACCCATTAAGTAGTACTGCAAGAAAATTAGTTTAAGGAGTGACAATGAAACAGAGGCATGGCATTTCAAGAAAAACTATATAAGAACAATGCATTCTAGAGAAGAATTAGCATGGTTTCTTAAAATTGTAAATTTTGCTAAATCATTAGTTGAATTTGTCTTCTTTGACAAGGGTTTAAAGAATTTCTTCTGGGTTATAATCCATTACCTAGGCATATGCACTTAAGAAAAATATATCTTCCATCTTCTCTTTGTTTTACTCAGATATCCCAATCTCCTTCCTGCTTCAGGATCTCTATTCTTTTTATGGCTGCTTCCTCTCTATCACTCTGTCTCAGCTCAAATGTCACCTCCTCCTCAGAGTTCCTTCTTAAGTAGCTAAGGTGACCCAGCCATTCCCAGACCATCCTAACCGAAGTAGAAGGTCCTACTCATCACTGTGATTTATTTTCTTTTTAGTGCTCAGTACAATTCAAAACTACGTATTTTCTTATTTATTGTGTGTTTCCCTCTAACAAAATGTGAGCACTTGAGAAAAGGGTTCATGTCTATCTTGTTCACTAGAGCGTAATGGCACATCACATGGTTGAATAGATTTTGAACAAACCATTTTGTAGGCCCATAAGATTGGTCTTTTCCTTTCCCTTAAAGACTCTGCACTAGGTTAAAAATATGGAAATAGGCAGAAAGAAGTACACACCAGTATTCTCAATGAACCACTTTGCTTCTCCCTGGTGAATAAATACACTGTACAAATGTTCATAATATGAATTATAATTTGCATAAGCCAATGTTGACAAGCAAGTAATTTTGAAGAGAAGCATAATTGCCTATGATAAAGATGAATAATTCTAAAGGGTTAGGCTTGACCCACAAAGTCCATTTGATGCTCATAATGCTGCCTTATTGCGGAGACTACATGGACTTGGAGCTAAAGTTGGGAAGAGACACAAAAACTCAATATCAGCCTTTGTTCACTATACCTACTTTTTATGCACCTTAAGGTTTTGCTATTTCTAACACATTATTTTTCTGCCATACCAAGGTAAGAAATGTTGCAGCAAGTGGTTATTTTGTTTTTAAGCATAATAGTTAATGGCTTTTTCTGCTGTAGATTTTTTTTAAGCTATTACTTTTATCTAAATCCCCTGCCTTATTTTGACTGACATATTAATTAACTGGGTAAATTTTTTACAACCACATCTCATTATGAATATGAATCAATGTATCCCTCCCATCATATTTATTCAGGCTCACCCTCCTCTTCCATTACCCAGATGACAAGCTGACAAAGAGAAAAGCTTTAATTCTGTTTTTTTTTTGCCTTTTTTTTTTTTTTCTCGGTGGGAAAATGATGATACAATGGATAACTTATATGCTCATTTCATCCAGTTCTAACTTACAGTCCTGAGCACTCTAACAGTTTGGAGGTCTTTCTTATCTGAGTTTATAGCATGTGTAGATTTTGTTAACAAAATAAATTTAGTATTAGTTAGATAAAAATATCAAGTACAAATCCGTGGTTTCATTCTACAAAAACACATATTGTATCTCACTAGAAAAAGCTGGTTAGGATTTCGGATCATATCTCCATATTTTTTTAAGAAATATTTTCAGGCCCCTAGGGGTTGAGTCAAACAAATGCTAAGTTAGAGTCAGTCTCCACTGTTCTACTAGCTCTTATCTACCTTTTCCAAACCTACATTCTGAAGTATAACGCATGTCAGTTATCTCTTCCCCAGCTCAGGTGATTTACATGATCATGGAACACACATTTCAAGTATTTGAGGTGGTCTTTACTATACACCTATGTCCAGCTTCCAGAGATTTATCCACGTTCAGCTTCTCACAGAGCTCATTGAACTTCTCCATCTCTGAGCTGTCGGTAAAAAGTGGAAGGGAGAACAAATGTGCTTTTCTTCTTCTCTGTCCTAATACTACTAAAAACATAGTTCAAAAGTCCAAAAAGGGCCGGGTGCGGTGGCTCACGCCTGTAATCCCAGCACTTTGGGAGGCCGAGGTGGGCGGATCATGAGGTCAGGAGATTGAGACCATCCTGGCTAACACGGTGAAACCCCGTCTCTATTAAAACTACAAAAAATTAGCCGGACGCGGTGGCGGGGGCCTGTAGTCCCAGCTACTCGGGAGGCTGGGGCAGGAGAATGGCTTGAACCCGGGAGGCCGAGCTTGCAGTGAGTCAAAATCACGCCACTGCACTTCAGCCTGGGCGACAGCGCAAGACTCTATCACAAAAGAAAAGAAAAAAAAAAAGTCCAAAAGGATAGAAACCTCTTATTAAGAGTATGAGAAGAGTACCATCAGCAGAAGGAAAATACATTTTTAAAAGGCAAAAAAGAAAAATAATTAAAAATGAATAATAATATTAACAATTAGCAAAATCAGCCTGAGAAAAACTTAGCTTTGAGCTGATGAGGCAGAGGATATAGTCCAGAAGGTTCAAGTCGATGTAGCACAAACGCAAGAAGCCTCAGGATCAGACTATCCAGGGACTAAAGGCAGTGAGATGAGACTTGGAGATGCATTGTGTGGAAAAGCGGACCTCAGTCCCATACTTCTCCCCATTTGGGAATGCAAAATACCTAAGGAGTTAGATAATTTCCTCCGAGACAAAATAGGGTGAGTGAAAGCTATTCAAAGAAAAATGTATATTTTCCCAACAAAGGCCTCACATTTCTGGAATTTGGAAACTGTCTGCACAGAGATCAGTTCCCCAACTAGTGACACAGAAGTGAAGCTGGTTGAGAGGCAAGCCCACCCAGATCACAGAGTACCCCTGCAGGTTTTTCCAATGAAAAGAGGAGAATTTGGAGAGAAAACCCTGGGAAGCATCCTCAGACAATTTTTAAAATATATTCAATTCATACAGCATGAATAGCATGTTAATGAAAAGTGAATAGAAAACAAGGGAACTTCCTCCAGAAAACTTGAAGAAATTATGAAATTAATGTTCTTTAGAAGGGATGGGAACTAATTGTAACAAGGAAATGGAAATAGAGAAATATCTGTAAAATAAAAATCATCTAACCAAGTGGTCCAATGTAAGAATTAAAAGGCATCACACAAGGAAAAAAATGAGGAAAAAAACCAATCAAAACGGTAATATCTGAGAGACCACTGTAGTTGGAATCCAGCTGTGATCTTGGTTCATGTCTCTCATCTAAGTTATAATTTTTATCCTCACTCTTTTCTCTGCTTTTCTCAGAATTATATGACTAGAAAGTTTTTTCTTCAATCCACGGCCTACGTTACTCTATATTAAACAAATAGATACTTATTTTATGTTAGCTAAAGTATTAAATATTTTCTTCTAAAAATTATATATACAAATGCACATATTCTATATATGTATAAAAATATGTATATTCTATGTACATATACAGATATGTTCAAATATATGTGCTATATCAGGTATATATTTTATATACATGTATTCTAATATTTCTCTACATACAGTTTTTGTAAAAATACTTTTTACAAATTGTAAAAATAAAAAAAATTATAAATTAGTGGAAATCAAGACATTTATAACAAATTTTGCAATGTACAGTCTCGAGCCTCTTGTTATCGGCAAATTAATTAAGTAGATCAGATGGTAGACACCAGTGTTGCACGGGTTATTCTGGTAGTCTTTTACATTTGAAGCCCTTTCCTTCAATTACTCTTACGATCTGCTAATTTTTGCCATTCTTTGTTCTTAAATCCTTCTATAAAGGCCCATCTCTGCTAAAAGTTTCCTATATATAATAAAACATATATAGTGTATACACATATATAAGAATGTATATTTGTATATACTTAAAATATAATCTAAAAACTGTGTGCTGTCAAGTTAGGTGCCAAACTTTGTTAAATATTAATTCATTTTTAAGACCCTATTGAAAGATACAAAGAATCGGAGAGGGAAGACCACAACAAAACCATTATTAGATAATTTAATACCCCTGAAAGTGAGCATTATAGGCTGCTTTCCACACATTTATGAATGTAGAAGTTAGTTTTATATAATATAATCATAAAATACATATTATTTCCACCTTTAAAATATTAACTTTTAATTTATTTAAATAAAACTGAAGAAAAAGACTGAAGACACAAGTTTTCTAAATATGTTTCCACAAAAGTATGGTAGTTCTGAAATAAAATATTTCTAAGGTTAAGAAGGATGCAGCCTTAGAATATTGAAGAAGCTACTTTTTGGATTCCATGTTTAGATTACATATATCAGCTATTGAGTGTGAGGTATGGAAGTTGAGAAAATTATCATTGTTACAATTATTTCTAATTTTTAGCCCCCACTTCCCAATACTGTGTTTGAAAGTTTATTATTATTTCTATTCTGCTAACATTTTGAACATTTAAATTGTTCTTTTAAAACATTTACACTCAAATTTTAGGCTTACTTATACACCTCCGGTTAGTTTAATATAATTCAGTTGAACAGTTTGAATTATGTTTTTAAAGAGAGTTATATTTTGTTTTTAAATAGTGTTTTTCCTTTCAGAAGAGTAAATGAATGCTGCATTTAATAAGAACTTTTATTAATTTTTTAAAATAACAAAATGCAACATACACACAAAAATATTTAAAACAATCACTAAGAGTAATAAATGCATTAAGTCAACATCCTTATAACCATGTCAAAATATAGACCAGAACTCTGATTATAAACCTCTTTTGCCCCTAGAGGTACTACTATAGTTACAAGTATAATATTTACATTAATGTTCTTTATATTTTATAATTTTTCTGTGTTTCCTTAAGATACCATCTAGTTTTCCTGCTTTGAAATTGTATACATA
This sequence comes from Mandrillus leucophaeus, assembly GCF_000951045.1. Classification (NCBI taxonomy): domain Eukaryota; kingdom Metazoa; phylum Chordata; class Mammalia; order Primates; family Cercopithecidae; genus Mandrillus; species Mandrillus leucophaeus. Next base: position 1,046,390 of record NW_012104009.1, read on the forward strand.
TTGACTCAAATTATGCAGTTTTGGGTTGTGGCTCTTTATTTCTGAATTAGTAATTTGTTTCATTGTTGTACAGTATTTCATTGAATGACTGTACCATAAATTATTCATTTATTATTTGATAGTCACTTCTGTTGATTCCTGGTCTTGTGTGTCATACAATGCTGCTGTGAACATTCTTCTGTGTCTACCTAGGTATGCATGCATATGAGTTCCTCTCTCATCTGCATCCGGGAGTGAAACAGTTGGATCATAACCTATATGTTACTTCCATTTAGCTAGATAATGCAAAGTGTTTACCAGGCTAGAGATTTACATGACCATAGAGAAATGTTTAAGATATCCCATTGTTCCACATCCTAATAAACAAACAGCAACTCTGGTTACAAATGAAATTGAACAGCTTTTTAATTTATTTCATTGGCTATTTGGATTTCTTTTTATGTGAAGTGCCATATTTCTATTTGGTTATCTCCCTGTTATTGGTTTATTCTAACACTTTGTTCCAGGTTGGGCTAATTCCTTCTTATCTTCCTAGGTTTCCAATGAGGAATTTTTAAAAGTTCATTCATATGTCTTTTCTAGTTACTGTCATGAGAAAATTATCTAAATAATCTTCTAGATGAAAATACCTTTTTTGCTATCTGGAAGCTTTTTTGAATCATCTCTTACAGTAATGTTCTAAAATTTCACAAAAATCTGTCAAGGGTTGACTTTCTCTTTTAAATCACTTCATTGAGGTATGATTGATATACACTAAACTGTACATATGTGAGGCATATAACTTAATGGGTTTGGAGATAAATATAAACCTATGAAACCATCACCATAATTTATGCCATAAACATATCCATCATCTCCAAAAGTTTTCTCCTGCTGTCTTTATTATTGTTGTTATTATATTATTGTGACAAGAATACTTCAGACAAGATCTACCCTCAGCAATTTTTAAGTATACAATACAGTATTATCAACTATAAGCATTATGCTGTACAGTAGATCTCTAAGACTTACTCATCTTACATAGCTGAAACTTTATATCCTTAGATTAATACTTCTGCATTTCTGCCTCCCCTTAGTCCCTAGCAACCACTATTCCCTTCTCTGCATCTATGAGTTTGACTACATTAGACTCCTCATATAAGTTGGATCATATAGTATTTTTCCTTCTGTGGCTTGTCTACTTCACTCAGCATAATGTCCTCCAGGTTCATCTATGTTGTTGCATAGAGAAGGATTTACTTTGTTTTGGAGGCTGAAAAATATTCCATTGTATGTATATATCATATTTTCATTATTCATTTATCTGTCAATGGACATATAGGTTGCTTTCATGTCTTGATTTTTGTGAATAATGCTTAAATGAACATGAGTATACAGATATATCTTTGAAATCCTTATTTCAATTCCTTTGAATATATATCCGGAAGTAGGATTGCTAGATCTCATGATAGTTCTACTCTTAATTTTCTGAGGAACTTCCAACTACGTTCCATGGTGGCTGCACCAATTTACACTTTCACCAATGGTGTACAAAGATTTCTTTTTCTCCATACCCTCACCAATACCTATTATCTCTTACATTTTTAATAATAGTCGTCCTAAACAAGTGATATCTCATTGTGGTTTTAATTTGCATTTCCCTGATGATTAGTGATGGTACGCACCTCTTCATGCAGCTGTTGGATATTTGTCTGTCTTCCTTGGAGAAATGTCTATTCAGGTCCCTTGCTGATTTTTAAATCAGATTATTATTTTTGTGATCGAGTTGTAGAAGTTTTTCCCATATTTTGGTTTATTCACTATCAAATGTTTAATTTGCAAATATTTTCTCCCATCCCATAGGTTGCCTTTTTGTTTTATTTTCTTTGCTGTTCAGAAGTGTTTACTTTAATATAGTCCCACTGGTCTATTTTCAATCTTGTTTCTTGTGTCATTTGGTGTCATATCAATGACATAATTGCCAAAGCCTATGTCAAATAGATTTTCCCCTATATTCTCTTCTGGTAGTTTAATGACGTCAGGTCTTATGCTTAAGTCTTTATTTTGAGTTTATTTTTGTGTACGATGTAAGATAAGTTACTAATTTTATTCTTTTACATGTGGATATCCAGTTTTCCCAATACCATTTATTTAAGGGACTATTGCTTTCTCAATGTTTATTCTTGGCACCCTTGTAGAAAATCACCTGACTGTATGTGTATTGGATTATTCCTTGACTCTTTATTCTGTTCCATTGTTCTATATGTCTGTTTTTTATGTATCATTCTATTTTGATTACTGTAGCTTTGTACTATAGTTTGAAATCCGTAGCTTTTGTTTCTCCAGCCTTGTTTTTTTTTGTTCAAAATTGCTTTGCCTATTTAGGGTCTTGTGCTTCTGTATAAATTTTAGTATTTTTTTATTTCTGTAAAAATGCTTTTGCGATTTTGATATGGATAGGAATGAATTTATAGATCACTTTTAGTAGCAGCAAAGCTTGTATTGGCAAACGGGGACCTTCCCAGCCTAGGCCATACAAAACATTATTGTGCCTTCTTGTTTCACTCCTTATACTATAAGCAACTCTATTTTTCATAGTATATTAAGTTCCTCACTTATCATATTTTTTGCCATTTTTTTAGTGATTTAACTGTTTAAGATGGCCCCTAAGTGTACTGCTAAATGCTGTCTAGCATTACTTATACAAAAAAGCTGTTATATAGCTTACAGGAAAAATACTCATGTGAGATCAACTTCATTCAAGCATGAATTACAGTGCTGTTGGCTATGAGTTCAATGTTAGTGAATCAACAAGATGGTACATATACAAAAATGAAGACAAATTTTACCAATCTGTGTGTGAGACTGCTCCAGGAAGTAAGGCAACATCTACACTGCATATTAAACTTACTTAAAAGATGGGAAAGTAGCTAAATTTGTGGATTCATGAGGTGATGACCCATTTTTAAAAAGGGTATTTGATAGCATTATTGTGAGGCTTAACTCCAAAAAAATTTATGGTCACATTACCCAGGGTCAGGAAAATGTTAAATCACTGGCAGCTGGTGCTGGTTTGCTGGCTTGCACATTCCAAAAGGAGATAGAGCATGAAACACGCTCAACTTGCAGGGAAAGCAGATTCTGCAAGTCAGGAGACTATAGTAGAATCTTTAAAATACCTGCTAAGTGTTGTTATTCAGGAAAAGAGTTTTACAGAAGAGTAGATTTCCAACAATAAAAAGACTGGCTACTTTATAAGGAAAGACCTTGTTGGCAAATTAACCTATATAATGTAAATGGCATTTCAATTAATAAAAATGTGACCAGAGGCTTGTATGAATATAACTCTGCATTTCTTCTAAGAGCAATGGGTCAGCATTTTCTAATTCAGTATCCACAGTAACTTTCTAGAACACCACTTGGTGAATAATGAGAATCTACTGTATGCGTAGCAGGAGTTTCAGCTAAAAATGGTTCTCTTCCAAATTAACCAAGATATAAGATTATTTCATACTAATGCCGTTAATTTAAAAACTACCACAAAAAAAAAGAGTATTTAAGATGGATAGAAGATCTTTACTAACTCCAATACTAAGAAAGACTGTCAGAGTGCACAACTCTTGAGCAGAAGACAAAGGAAGAGATCAAATGAAGTAGGATATAACTTGTCTATCAAAGAAACTATAGAGAACCCATAATATGAACAACATCAGGAACACTATCTATTAGTGATTAATATCAATTAACCAAGTGTTTATGTATCTATCATCTACTTAATAGAATCAATACATGGAAGGATTATTTAGGGACTGCTCATCATCCTGATGACTTTTGTAAATTGACTTGTTTCTTTTTCATATGGCAGCCCATAGCAATGAATATTTCTCCTGCATCTTACTGGGGTAAAACTTGAGCCCACTGAGATGATAGAAGATGGATGTCAGCAGAGTACATTGGTAAAAGTTAGCCTGGCAAAAGTAATCTTGAGAGGAACAGGATGGGCATCTTAAGGTGTCTGGGCATGTGACATGCTCAAGGTATGATTCTTAAATTTACTTTTATTTCTTAAAAGGGTAGAACTAGAAACTCTAATTGAAAAGTTACAAAGAGAAAGATTTCAGCTAACTATTAGGGTTAACATTTGAACAGATACATTCATTCAACAATAAAACTGACTGCTTTGAGCTACTCTGTTTTTCCCTTCACTGTCATAATTAATCAGAGATAAAGTGGGACTTTGTCACGGGGGGTATGAAAGGAATTTTCCTTTGGGTAGAAGGATGTACCAAATTATGTTCAAGTTCCTCCTTGCTTAAGTTCTCCAGTACAGTATACTATTTCATTATGAAAACTGTATTAACACAAGTCAATAAATAAATACTTAGATAATGAGCAATGTGAGTAGATTTAAAAAGTCAGGTAAATGTGGCCTTTAATAAAACCCACTTGCTTTATATTCATAATTTGCTGTAGGTACTGTTACATTTTTTGGAATAAAGAAACAACCTTTCTTTCAACTATGATACAGTAGAGAATTGCAAAACAGAAAGAATTGAAGGGTGGATAGCAACAGTAACCACAGGGGTAACTGGGAGAAATAAAGGATGGATGCGCAGGATTAATTAAATTACAAAAGCAATTACTTCAGGGGAAACTAAATACAGGCAACAGAACAAATAGTCATTCATCAATAATTGCATTTAATTCATTATCTAGAAGTTTAAGGGATTGGTCCACTGGAGCCAGACAGAAATGAATTTATCTATCAGTACCACCATCTCTAACTTTGTGTCTTTATCTCTAAGAGTAACACCTCTAGCCCCTCATTTTTGCATTTGTAAAAACAAATAAATAAATTGTAATGACTTATCAAATTGCTATAAAGATTATATTAGATAATTCATGTATAGGCCTTAGTACAGAACCAAGCATAGTGCCAAAATTTCAGCAACAGCAATAACATCAATAATATTGACATCACCATATCTGTCCAGGAATCCCAGGAATGATTTTATTGAAATGATAGCATAAAAGCAGATTTCTAAAGAAAAGCTAAGCATTAGATAGATACGAAATGGGAAGAAGAAAATAGTCCTGGTGACTAACATAGCCACAGTGGAGAAAAGAAACCTTATATTCTGTAAGAGTTGATGGAGTTTGTTTGCTAGTCTGATGACTGACTCCATAAAACCCATAATAATGAAAATGCCACCTTTCCCATTGCTCAGAAAAAAAAAAAAAAAAAAAAAAAGGTTCAGTGTCATTATTGATTCTGCTCTTTTTCTAACATCCCACATTTGTAAAAAGTGTTCTTTGCTCACCTTCAATTGTTTTGTTTTGTTTTTTAAATGGGACTACTGATCACTACTAGCATTACTATGTCACCATGTCACCATGTCACCACCCTGGGCACAGAAACTTAACGTGATTTTTTGAAATACCTCATGCTAAGAAAACCTATCCAAAACTTTTAAATCAAAAGCACATTATGCCCTTTCAACATAGTACAGGAACGTTGTTTAACAAGCCCCATCAAGGAATATTTCATTTTGACCAAGACAACCTGAATGTACCCCCTACCTTGACCATATTATACAGTCTTCTTCCTCACTCAAGGCCTCCAATTTCTCTTCTCCTGGAGCATTACTTTAGAAAACTCGTATTATTTCTACATCCTGTTAGGAATATACAATTTTTTAAAAAGATTCTTGACAGTTTTATGGTGTAGGAATATCTTTCTCAAGAATCAGGCAGCCATTTTTAAAAATGTAGTCACTGAGGAAGATAGAGACCCTATCTTCTAGCCTGTGTGGAAAGGCACATGTCTTTGATTTTGTGAGAGGTAAATATTAATACCTATTTCTGTTATTTTTTGTGAGAGGTAAATATTAATTTGTATTTCTGTCCAATGAAAAAGATGTCCTTAAAGGTTAAACAAATAATCGTAGAAAAATTTAAGAAATTATTGTAAAATATAAAAGATATTTTTGATTTTAAAACCCTCAGAAAAACTAGGAAGAAATAAAAGATAATTTCCTAGGCCTCATAAAGGGCAGGCAGAAAAATTCTATTAAAATTGTATTTAACAATGAGACCATTATTTCCCCTAGTATCAGAAACAAGACAAGAATGTCTGCTCTTACCACTTTTATATAACATCATCCTGGGGATTCTAGGCAGTGCAATAAGACAAGAAAATAGAAGGCATCACAACTGGAAAGAAAGATGTAAAATTGTCTTTATTTAGATATTACACACTTGCCAATGTAGAAACTTCTATGGAATCTATGAATTAACTACTGGAACTAGTAAGTAAGTGTAGAAAAATTATAGGATTTAAAGTCTATATTCTAATATCAATAATATTTCTATGCACTTGCAACAAATAAATAAAAATTTAAAATTTAATATACCATTGAAAATGGCACTAAAATTATTCAGTATTTAAGGATATATCTTCCATAAGATGAGTAAGACCTATACACTGAAAACTGCCAAAGTCTTCCAGAGAAACTTAAAAAATAAGAGGAGACAATGACCATGTCTATGGAACAAGAAACTCACTATGTCAATTCTTCCCAAATTTACCTGTGAATTCAATGCAGCTTCAAGCAACATCCCCGTAGGTTTTGCTTCTTTTTTTTAGAAGTTGACAAAATTATTTTAAATTTTTAACAGAAATACAGGGGGCCTACAAAACTAACAATTTTGAAGAAAACAAATTATAGACACCTGTCAATTTTAACTCTTGATATTTTTCTTCCTTGTCTCCCCTTTCTTCTAGCCCATCTTATTATTATTCTCTTCTTACAACTCAGGTGTGTCAGATGTCAGACATCCTTGAATGTATCTTATATATTTTTGCATGCATTCGGTATCTTTATTATCTCATACTATCTCATAAATAATATAATATTCCTTTATATTTCAAATTTCCTAGAAGCAACATGCAGAAAAAGTTCAGAAAACTAAATTGTGAATACAGAATGAAATATAACCTCCCAATCCTTGTAAAAGTACAAAGGACCGAAGGCATAAAATTTAACCCAGTGAAAAACATGATGGAATTGTAAACATAAATAATCACATCTTTTGGAGCCATGAAACTAGCTACTAGGGAGGATATAAGAAAAGATGATGTAATTATATTGTACAGAGTTCTAGACATAATTTTAAAAGCAAGAATAACAATGTAACTATCAGAAATAGAGTAACTAAGGGGAGCATAACAGAGGGAAATTTTCAACCATCACAGCAAGAATCTATAGAAAATGACATACATTCACAGATAAATAAATAAATATAAAAGAATATTATTAAGCATTGTAGCAATAATCACAGGAACTGAAAACAGAAACAATTTAAAATTTTACATATTTTACGAGATTCTTGGTTGTGAACAGAAGTATTGGATATCTTAAAATATGCATTTAAGTATTATGCTTTTATTATTATGTTAATACAGTTTAAATATTAAGAATTGAATTTAAAAATTTATATTTATTTTGTAATGAAGCAAACTATTATAAGTACTTGAATAAAATAAAATATATGTATAATATTTAAATAAAATAAATTATATAGCTTTCGAGAACAAAAAAATAAAATGTTTTAATACGGAATAACTATAATTCACTAAAACTATACTGCTTTACAGATAAATGATATGGAATAATCAGAAATGCAGACAAATATGTATATAATAATGTTTTTGCTACAATTTTTATAAAAAACAGAAAAATAAATGTTAACGATGAGGAAATTCATTAAAATATTATGAAATGCCAGCAGATCTTTACAATTATGTTCTTAAAAAATTCCAAATTACATGAGAAAAAATGGCTACGTGGTAGCAGATTAAAAAATCTCTATCAAAGTTTATGTACACAAATAACACCAAATGACAAAGTAGAAATACTTACTTAAGATTTAATGCAATCTTGTAAGCAGTTACCCTGGGTTAATAGAACATTTGATATTCATTTACCATTATAGCTTTCTATGATTTTAATTTTTTGTATGATAATCAAGTAATACTTTTGTAACAAGACAAAATAATTATATAAATAAACATTTTTAAAAATACAATAATTAATGCCTAGAGCTCAGAATGATGCCACAAAGCAGTTAGAATTTTTCAACTCACCAAGATGTTATTGATTTTCTGCCAACTGCTTAACTCAATTTTATATTGCTGCGTGCTTTATGTCAATGCTTTATTCACAAGACCCTGGTTAATTTTCTCAGTGAACTCTGTGTCCTTGATGTCTCTGAAGTTTAAATAGCAAAAGAGCTTGTGAATTAGACAAGAGCTACTTCTCTGATCTCCTGACACTATGATGCAGATTTGAATTAGATTCAGAAGAAGCTAGGAAGCATGGGTAATGATAGCTCTTTTTAATATTGAGATAAAAATTATTTTTTTCTCAGAAAATTGAGTAGAGAAGAGGCCAAGGAGATTTGATAGGCAGAAAGTAAAAATTTTTTTTTTATGTGCATAAAGCTATTTCTTAGAGAAAACAATGAAAATGATACATTTATTCAGAAAATTTAAATAACATATATAATGAAAGCATTCTATAGTTTGGATATTTCAAGCGGACCCTTATTTGGGGATATATTTCTATTTTGTACTTTATTAACTCTGCGATGAAGACTCAGTCTATTTCTGTTTTACTTTGTTTTTCAGTTTACACCTTTGGTGTACTGATGTTTTTGAAAATATAATAAAAACAAATTACTAGAAAAATGATCACATATCTACATCATGGCGATGTTAATTTCAATAAATTTCTAAATGTTTACTCTCGTCTTCTAAACTTATTTCGTGAACTAGTAACAGTTCACAGATCATCAGAGTTCAAGACTGCCCTTCTTGTAGCACTGCTCTCAATAATTCCAGATGTTCTCTCTTGCACATATAAATGCAAATTCCCCATTCCCTTATTTAACAAGTTAAAAAAAAATAAATTCAAAGAGTGCATACATTTTAAATGTAATTCATTTGTGCCTAATACTAATTTCCAGTTTCAGAAGGTCTTACATAAATATACTCAGCTGGGTTGAAGCTATTACTAGATAACTGAAGATTAAAAAAGTAAATAACGCAAGTTCAACTAAATACCCTTTTTGGAAATATGCAGACACTCCTTGACTTACAATGGGGTTATGTCTGGATAAACCATTGTCAATTTAAAATTTCTTTATGTTGAAAATGCATGTAATACACTTAACCTATTGAACATCATAGCTCAGCCTAGCCCACCTTCAACATGATCAAGGCACTCACATCAGCCGACAGCTTGGAAAAATCATCTAACACAAAGCCTATTTTATAATAAAGTCTTGAATATTTCATGTGATATATTAAATATTATATTGGAAGTAAAAATCCAAAATGGTTTTATGGGCACTCCAAGTACAGATTCTACTGAATGAGCATCATTTTTGCATCATCATTAAGTCAAAAAAATCCTAAGTTGAATCATGAAAAGTTGGGGATCATCTATAGTAGAAAATTTGTGTTCTTTGTAGAGACCACAAATATAAAATTGAATGAGTAAATAATTTTCTTTCATGATGCATTTAGTCATGATTTGAGATAATAAAAACAAGTAACATTTTCCAGGCTTACATGTTTTTCATGCATATCTAAAATCCTAAAATCTGCATGTCAAGGTTTCTCTCTCTCTCTCCCTCTTTCTCTCTTCTCTCTCCTGTCATCCCTCCATAGACTCAGGGAATTGATCCCAGGATTGCCCATCCCCAGTGCCACCCCATACCAAAATCAGCACATACTCAATCAAGTCTCATAGTTGGTGCTGCAGAAGCTGCATAAACAAAATGGCAGCCCTCCCTGCATGTAGGCTTCAGATCCCAAGAATACTATGTTTTTGATATGTGTTTGGTTGAAAAAAGTTGCTTATAAATGGACCCTGAAATTCAAAGGTTAACTGTGTGTATATTTAGATATGCATATATACAATTTTGTATGTGTACACATTTATATATACATACATCTGCCTATACACATGGTTTTATATATATAATATATACACAGACACACAGACACAAACATGCTATATGCATATTTTTTTCTGGAAGAAGAATTACTATTAATGGCAACGCCACAGTATGTTGCATTTATAAACACAATCTTTGTAGTTGGGGTTGGGCTCGGGTTATGTCATTAACTAGCTGTGTGACAATGAGCTAGTAACTTGACCATGCAAAGCTTTATTGAAACAATTGTAATTCTCAGAAAGAAAGCATGATTAATGAGATGTATTATGCAAATTCTCATCATAGTGTTTGGCCTGAGAAAATGCTCAATATATGATAGGCGTTAGGATCATTAATGATACATTCACTGATTACTAGTTAATGAGCTTGCTCCAATTCAGAAGTAAACATAGCAGTCATATGTACACCAAATATATAGTTATGTATATGAATACAAGCAGAGTAAGTGATGTTTTAAGCTATTATCAATGATTTCAATTTGCCCATGAATTGAATCCAGACTGGTGGGGTGAGGGTCAGGGAGAAGAAGCCTTGAAGTAAAATACAATCAGAGATGGTGTGAAAGGACATAGAATGACCTCTTCTCAACCCAAATTTCTTACACACTTCACATTTTGCCGCCCATCAGCCTTATAGTGATTTTGGCAGCATACACGAAACTTGAGTTTTACATGGTTTGAACCTCCAAATCACAGAGAAGCTAAGCACTTTAGCAATTTCACCAGTGTTATTTTTATTATGATAAATTTTATTCCTTACTCCTATGTCTCACAACTGTGCCCAGTAGCAGGAGGAAAATGTCTACATGTGGGAGTCAGAAGAAAGGATGCAATTCTAATAACAAAATCATCACAGGTATGAGTTATTTTGCTTGTTATGGTTTAAAATAAAGACAAAAAATTATCTTCTATTGTTTGAGTTAGTTGTTATTTTCTGGGATCTGCATCTTCTTGCTTTTTAAGAGAAAGTCACCTTCTAAGTTTAGATATTAAGATTCATTTTCGGCCGGGTGCAGTAGCTCACACCTGTAATCCCAGCACTTTGGGAGGCCAAGGTGAGCAGATCACAAGTTCAGGAGATCAAGACCATACTGGCCAACATGGTGAAACCCCGTCTCTACTAAAAATACAAAAATTAGCTGGGTGTGGTGGCACATGCCTATAATCCCAGCTACTCAGGAGGCTGAGGCAGGAGAATCGCTTGAACCCAGGAGGTGGAGGTTGCAGTGAGTCAAGATCGCGCCACTGCACTCTAGTCTGGTAACAGAACTAGACTTCAGCTCAAAAAAGAAAAAAAAAAAAAGATTCATTTTCATGCAGATTTTTATTTGGAGACACAGTGTCTGCTTTAGCTCTTTCAAATATTCAAAACCTCTAGTTTCTATTACACTGTGTATTATGTTTCAGATTCCTAGCCTGTGGTTCTATTCAATCATTTGAAAACCTCGTGCTCTTAACACCCACCATTAATTTTGGTTCTATTTTTTTTATTTTCAACATCAAATGATTTATCACAAATCAGGAAAGACAGTAATCTTTTATCTCAATTTTCCTTCTACTATGCACCTAATATGTTGCCTGATTTCTTTTCAGCTATAAATGAATGATAAGCAATCTGTCCTTAGTTGCCAGTGTTCTTTCATAAAACCATCATTCTCTCATTCTGTTTCCTTAGATACTTGTATCTATTTCAAATTTTGACTTTTACTCCTTGATTTAGAACCTCAAGATGAATCACTAGGGAGTCATTGTTTAAAATATAGTCATGCATCACGCAATGACATTTCTGTCAACAATAGACCACATATATGATAATGGCCTCATAAACTTAAAATAGAGCTGAAAATTTCATGGTACCTAATGATGTTGTAGCTGTCATAATGGCATAACACAACATATTACCTTTAGTATGTTTAGGTATATTTAAAAACACAAACACTTATCATGGTGTTACAATTGCCTACAGTATTGAGTTTGATAATATGTTGTACAGGTTTATAGCCAAAGATCAATAAACTGTACCATATAACCTAAGTGTGTAGTAGTCTATAACATTTAGATTCATGTAAGTACACTCTATGATGTTCACACAACACCGAAACTGCTTAATGATGCATTTCTCAGAACATATTACCATCAAATGAATTATGACGGTATGTATGAGATTATAATAAGCTAGTATGATGAAGTAGTGGAGAGTCAGACTTCTCGAGTTCCAACTTTAATTCCAACCATTAGGCTGTGGGACCTTGAGCAAGGTACTTAACTCGGCTTTCTCTTCTGTAAGGTAAGGATAATAATAGAACCTACCTTGCAAGGTTAAGGATTAAATGCTTTGATGCACATTTAAATTATCCTGTGTTTGCCAGGCGCGGTGGCTCACGCCTGTAATCCCAGCACTTTGGGAGGCCGAGGCGGGCGGATCACGAGGTCAGGAGATCGAGACCACGGTGAAACCCCGTTTCTACTAAAAATACAAAAAATTAGCCGGGCGCGGTGGCGGGCACCTGTAGTCCTAGCTACTCAGGAGGCTGAGGCAGGAGAATGGCGTGAACCCGGGAGGCGGAGCTTGCAGTGAGCCGAGATTGCGCCACTGCACTCCAGCCTGGGCGACAGAGCGAGACTCTGTCTCAAAAAAAAAAAAAAAAAAAAAAAAAAAAAAAAAAAAAAAAAATTATCCTGTGTTTGTACATAGTTAAATAATTTAGAAATAACAACTATTATTAACATCCTGTTTTTCATACATGGCTTCTAAGGATGGAATTTTGACAATAAATTCAGGTCTTTATATCTTAATGGATCTTTTGGGAAGATATTAACTTCATGTTGGCTTTTATATCTAATTCTAATCTAAGATTACTCTGCTTAGTGGAAATGGTGCTCAAAAGATTCAGTCTCTCTCCTGTGGTCACAGATCAGATAGTCTTTAATTTATTCTTCTCCAGTTCATTCTGGAATTAAGAATCGAAACTTAGTGACACTTAAAATATGTAGTTGTGTTGACCTCTTTTTGGACAATGGTAAAATCCCTAAGAGTGAGAAAAATAAGCATTGTGTTTATAAGTATACCTATGAGATTAAAAAAATCAACATCATCAAAAGCAAAAGAGAGCCTAAAATGGTTCCCCCATGCCTCTAATCCAACCTCAAGGTCTGATTTCTAGGTACAAGCAACCCCTCAAATCTTACTTACTGTACTCAAAAATTCACAGTAAAATTTTCCAACATTGCCCAATGAACATTGACAGTTCTATATGAAACCATGTCTCAATTTCTAGCACATGTGGTATAATACTGGATCCATCAACAGTGCTCTTTGCTGTTTCTTAGTGTGCATGATTTACTGCCTTTTCTCCTCTGATTTTAGTGAGAACCTACTGTCCCCAAAAGCTCTCTGGGCAAGCTGCAAACCCTATGACTATAGTCATGTCTTATTTTATTGTTTTTCTCTCTACTGCACTGTGAAGATACTGTGTTTTACACAAATTGAAGTTTTGTGGCAACCCTGTGTTAAGCAAGTCTATTGGCATCATTTTTCCAATAGCACGTGTTCAATTCATGTTTCTATGTTACGTTTTGGTAATTCTCACAATATTTCAATGATCCTTGATGATAGTTTTGTAATTGTTTTGAGACATCACAAACCATACCCACATAACATGGCGAACTTAATAAATGCTGTGTGTGTTCTGACTGCTCCACCAACTGGCTGTTCCCTCATTTCTCTCCCTCTTTTCAGGCCTCTCTATTCCTTGGAACACTACAATATTGAAATTAGGCCAATTAATAACCCTACAAGGGCCCCTAAATATTCAAATGAAAGGGATAGTCACACATTTCTTATTTAAAATCAAAAGTTACAAATAATTAAGCTTAGTAAGGAAGGCATGTCAAAAGCTGGGATAGGCAGAAGGCAAGCCTTCTTGTGCCAAACAATTAACCAATTATGAATGCAAAGGAAAAGCTCATAAAAGAAATGAAAAGTGTTACTCCAGTGAATACACAAGTGATACAAAAGAAAAACAGCCTTATGGTTCACATGGAGAAAGTTCAGTGGTCTAGATAGAAGATAAAATCATTCCCAACATTACCTTAAGACAAAGCCTAATCCAGACCAAGATCTTAACTCTCTTTGCAGCAGCACTAGCTGTGAGGGGTCTGTTCCTGGAGACCCTTGATTCAGTGATGGATAAATAAAGTACACTGACACACAGATATTCTGTTTTGCCAGTCCAGCTGAGGGTCCGAGGTCACTCACAATCTCCAAGGAGAGTCATGTAAAGAATAGCAGCCGCAGCCCTGAGCAGCTCGCACTCCAGGCATTTATTTAGTATAGAATTAACAACAGAAGCTTTGAGTAAACACACTTTAGGGCCATCTGGCTCAAAGGGTAGTTAATGGAGGTAGGGTAAGCAGACTTCACTGGGAAAGTCTCTATTGTCCCTAGTATTTACCTTATGGCCTAATGCTCTAAGGTAAGAACCTGCCGCCTTCAGCCTGTTCAATTATTACAAGCTATGTAACCTTTCGGCCTTCCAAAAAGATTTGTGACTATTCCCTATAACTCTCCCTAATAGTTCCCTTTAATATTTCTGCCCCCATCCTGAGTGAATCCCAACACTCTTCAATTCTGTGAAGGCTGAGAGAGATGAGGAAGCTGCAGAAGAAAAGTTTGAAGCTAGCAGAGGTTGGTTTATGAGGTTT
>NW_012104009.1:1061924-1104642 GCF_000951045.1 Mandrillus leucophaeus
ACACTATTCACAATAGCAAAGACTTGGAATCAACCCAGATGTCCATCAGTGACAGACTGGATTAAGAAAATGTGGTACATATACACCATGGAATACTATGCAGCCATAAAAAAGGATGAGTTTGTGTCCTTTGTAGAGACATGGATGCAGCTGGAAACCATCATTCTCAGCAAACTATCACAAGAACAGAAAACCAAACACCGCATGTTCTCACTCATAGGTTTGTGAGGTTTAAGGAAAGAAGTCATCTTCATAACATAAAAGTGCAAGGTGAAGTAGAAAGTGCTGATGTAGAAGCTGAAGCAAGTTAGCCAGAAGATCTAGCTAAGATAATTGATGAAAGTGGCTATAATAAACAACGGATACAGAAAAATAAAAAATAAATAAAAAAAAATCCAGCCTTCTTTTGGAAGAAGATGCCATGTAGAACTTTCATCACTAGAGAGGTCAATGACTGGCTTCAAAGCTTCAAAGGACTGGCTGAAACTCTTGTTAGGGGCTAATGTAGCTGACGACTTTGAGTTAAAGGCAATGCTTCTATACCATTCTGAAAATCCTAAGGCTTCTAAGGATGAGATTAGCATAATAATTAGCATATTAAGAATTACGCTAAATTTACTTCGGCTGTGATCTATCAATAGAACAAAAAAGCCTGAATAACAGCGCAAATGTTTACAGCATGGTTTACGAACAATTTTAAGTCCACTTCTGAGACCTATTGCTCAGAAATAAAGATTTATTCCAAATATTACTGCTCATTGACAATGCTCCTGATCACCCAAGAGCTCTTATGGAGATTTACAAGATTAATGTTGTTTTCATGCCTGCTAATACAATATCCATTCTGCAGCCAATGGATCAAGGAGTAATTTGTACTTTCAAGTCTTACTATTTAAGAAATACATTTCATAAGGCAATTGCTGTCATAGATAGTGATTCCTCTGTGGATCTGGACAAATTACATTGAAAATCTTCTAGAAAAGATTAGGCATTCTATATGCCATCTAGAACATGTGTCATTTGTGGGAGGAGGTCAATCAAAATATCAACATAAGAGGAGTTTGGAAGAAGCTGATCCCAAATTTCACAGATAATTTTGAGGGGCTTATTAGTGAAGGAAGTTGTTGCAGATATGCTGGAAACAGAAAGAGAATGAGAATTAGAAGCGGGGTCTGAAAATGTGACTGAATTACAATCTGAGGATAACACTTGAACAGATAAGAAGTTGCTTCTTAGAGATGAGCAAAGAACGTGGTTTCTTAGGATGAAAACTACTCCTGGTAAAAATGTTGTAAACATTGTTGAAATGACAACAAAAGATTTATACTATTCCATAAACTTAGTTAATAAAGCAGTGGCAAGGTTTAAGAGGATTGACTCTAATTTTGAAAGAAGTTCTACTGTGAGCAAAATGCTATCAAACACATCACATGTTACAGAAAAAATTTTCATTAAAAAAGTGCCAATCAATGTAGAAAACTTCATTGTTGCCTTCCTTTCAGAAATTGCCACAGTCACTCCAACCTCCAGCAACTATCACCCTAATTAGTCAGCAGCCATGAACATCAAAGCAAGATCTTCCACCAGCAAAAAAAAAAAAAAAAAAAAAAAAATTATGACTCACTGAAGGAGCAGATAATCATTAGTTTTTAGAAAAAAAAAAGTAATAAAGCATTTCTAATTAAGATATGTAGGCTGAGGAGAATGGCGTGAATCTGGGAGGTGGAGTTTGCAGTGAGTGGAGATCGTGCCACTGCACTCCAACCTGGGCAACAGAGGGAGACTCCGTCTCACATACACACAAAAGATATATGTACATTTCTTTCTAGACATAATACTATGACACACTTACTTAACAGACTACAGTATAGTGTAAATGTAATTTTTATATGCACTAGAAAACTAAAAAATGTGTGTGACTCACTGTCCTGTGATACTCCTTTTATTGCAGTGGTCCAGAAGCAACCCCATAATATCTCCACGGCATGCTTGTATTAAGAAAGATGTCTAAATCATTCTTTTGACTATGTCTATGGCTTAATAGAGATGCCAATGAATGTATAGACATCAAATTTGTCATAAGAAATGATAAGGTTAAGTCCAGGAAGTGATTTCCATTTGATGAAATGGAAGAGAATAAAGAAAGAGAAGTATTTTGTATCTATCTTCTGAAACAAACAAAAACCCCACCCTGGCATTTTACCAAAATCTACAGAAGAGGAACAAAGAAACAGTAGTAATTTTGTCAATTTTAAAGTTTTTGGTATTATCACCTGGCTTCCTGTTTCATCCATAGTAGCCAACTTGAAGGGACTCTAATTTGCCAAATCTGAGATAGTTTGAGCCCTCAAAAAAATAAATAATGAGCATAATAAATTATAAAACGTAGGAAAAAAGAGTAGAAAAGCCTGAGTCTGTACCAATAGTAATAGATACAAAATAAATAAATAGTGTAGAAGCTGGGACAGGCTACTTCTCACAGCACAATGACTGATGCTGATTGGCAAATATGGAGAGAGTGCTGGAGTTGGATAATCGTCACTTGGTAATCATCAAACTAATTATTACTTCACATAAGCGTCATCAACAGATGCTAAATGTTGGGGGGAAATTTCAGTAGTGAGCCGAACATTTACATAGTTCTAAAGTATCTCTTGACAGATTGCTTATTAGTTACAGGGGAAAAATTAGTAACTATACTTTGTCAAGGGCAACACCTTGATCAGATGATCAAAGTCAATATCACCAATGAGGGGCAGATTGACATTGTGTACCTTCTGATGTGACTACATATGGTCATTTATATGCAGTATCACATTCTAGCTAGGAATGTAAAATCTAATTATGAATGAATGAATGAATGAATGAATGAATCTAATTATGAGAAAACATTAGACAAACCCAAAATGAGAAGTATTTTATTTTAAAAAGTGACTGTACTTCAAAAATTTCAATGCAATAAAACATAAGGAAGAGCTAAGAACATGCTCTAGATTAAAGAGACATTATAATTAAATGTAGTATGTAATTTAAGACTGAATTCTCACTGGAAGAAAACAATATGTTAAGTAGGACACTATTAGGTAAAAAATTGAAACATGGGTAAAAGATCTGATAAAAGTACTACATTAAAGATAATTTGTTCAGGTTGATAACTATCTTTTTACTCTCTTATGTAAGAGAGTAACTTTATTCTTAGGAGATTCCCTGTATCTAGAAGATATATTAACAAGTTATTCTTATGTGATTCGGATATGATATTATACATAGATTGATAGATTAGGTTGATAATTTATTAATTTTCTATTGCTACATAACAAATTACCACAAACTTTGTAAGTTAAAACAACAACCATAGATTCTGACCACATTCTGTAGGTCAGAAATCCAGGCAGACTGAACTGAGTTTTCCGTTTTTTTCTTGCTATGCCAAAATCAAGAAGTCAATAAAGGTACCTTCCTTTCTGGAGGCTCTGAGAAATAATTTGCCTCCAATCTCATTTAGGCTGTTCATGAAATTCAGTGTCTTATGGTTGTAGAACTGAGGCCATATTTCTTGCTGGCTGTCTACTAGGAAACATTCCCTCAACTCTTTAAAGCCACTCACATTCCTTTATACATAATCCATATTCAAACTCACAATGATACATGGGATCCTCACACTTTTAATCTCTCTGATCCTTGCTTCTACCACTTTTCTGACTTCTGACTTTTAAAGGACTATCTTGCAGGTGCAGGAAATAACAGTAGTACACATTTACTGTCTTCATTGAGGAAAACTGGCCATAAAGTATACTATATCTCTGACCCACGAAGATAATAGCTGCATCTTAAAGGTCAACTGACTTGAGACTTTAACTACAACTGAAATTTCTTCACAGCAGTACCAGTATTAATGTTTAATTGAATGGACAAAAGCCAGGTATTTGGAGACTAGGAGGAGGGCATCTTTAGAATTCTGCCTGCCTTAGAAAGTGATACACAATAGATTAAATGGATGGGTGGAGGGATGGATAGAGAGATGATGGACGGATGGATGGATGGATAGATAGATAGATAAAAGATCATACATAGAATAGAACTGCCCAATGCTTCTAATTTTATCAGTTTTTTAAAAAGATATTTTGAGTGCCATAGGTTTTAAGAGACATGAGACAAAAATGCATAATATTTAAAACGGATGAAGGTGGACAACTCAATGGATATTCCTATTTGAACCAACTTGTAAGAATACTGTCTAAGAAGTCTGAAACATGAGGTACTCCACCAGAGTCTGTGGGGGTAACAACAGGCAAAGAGAAAGGTCATGGATTTGTGAGAAATCATTCAGAAATGGTGCCACCTGTGTCTGACAATTATGTAATACAAAAGATTCCAATTTGCATGGGAGGTTGGGATCTCTAAAGAACCCATCAAACCTTCCAATGAGAAAGAGTTAGTGTTTGGAAATCTTCCCAGTCTGATGGCATGACAGACAAGAAATAATAGGAAAAAGCTTCAGCTATAATAAGTAAATTTTTGAAGTTCTTATTTCCTTTCATCTATCCTCCCTTTCTGATCCTTAAGGAATTAGAAGTCATATAGTAAATAAGGAGGAAACAAAAGTATTATAAGTTCTGTAGGCTAGAACTGCATATATAACTTTAATGCTTAAGGAGATATTCCAAATTTTTAAAAGTCAGAGATGTAGCATAGTTTATGGCCAGTTTTCCTCAATGCAGACATTAAATGTGTATTACTGTTATTATTTCCTGCACCTGCAAGATAGTCTTCTAAACTTGAAAGGGAGAAGTGAAAGTCAACACATCTGCACTACTCTCATTCTTTTGACCTGTTTTAATTTTGGTAAACCCCTGGGAGGTTTATGGAAAACTATCAGATTAATCTGGATCTTGAAGGGTGATTTAAGCAAAATATTTAGAGTAGAAAATAATTATTATTTAATAATGGAATAGCAATTATTGAGGGCTTGGTCATGACTCAATCATATCATGTATTTTTTTCTTTGCACTTCTAATCTAAATAACTTTGTAAATTTGGAAGAAAATAAATGCTAGAAGACCAGATAGATAGATAGATAGATAGATAGATAGATAGATAGATAGATAAAATACAAAAGAATTCAGGCTACAGAAATTACTAGACCAAATCACTATACTGTTGCTTTGGGACATCTGCCAGATCAACCAAACCAAGTTGTTATGGGGAGTAAACTTTGACATACTAATTATTCTTGGTTGCTTTAGCATAGTTTTGATAAGCAAATAAATTATAAGCCATATAAATTGTAATGCAAAATTCCTGACAACATATCCAGAGGTAATGATTTGAAGGAAAATAGACCTTTTGATAGCCAAAAGGTCTATTAGACCTTATAAAGCCAATTATTAGCTATCCTTTGGAATTCATTTATATTTGAACACGTTGTTTATCATTGCATTTTGAAGACAATGATTATTCTGAAATGGTTTTCATGCAAGCTCATGACTCAATTGTAGTTTTATCTTAACTTCCCATTATAAAGAATGTGTTAATTTTAGTTCCTAGAGATCTTACTTGTAGTATGAATAGAAGAGTAAGAATTTCATTTACAAACATTACTCTTTAGTATAGTGGGATCAGTAGGTATCTGTGGGAGAAAATCCATAGAAAACATCTGAAATTGCATTGAAGTTTCTTAGTATCCTCAAATTGAACTTTGAAAAATATGTTCCCCTTTACTGTAAAATAAAGTCAATTTGTTGGTTTATGTCTATTAATTACGTATAAATGTATAAATAATTATAAATACGGCAGCAAATATGACAATGCTTTCATTTTGTCTTACAGACTCAGAAATACTTCATACTAAAGACTTAAAATCAGATCTGAAACTATAAAACTACTAAAGGAAAACATAAGGGAAACACTTCAGGACATGGGTCTGGGCAAAAGTTTTATGGATAAGAATTCAGAAGCTCAGGAAACAAAAGCAAAAATAGACACATGGGATTATATCAAACTAAAAAACTTCTGCCAGCAAAACAATCAACAGAGTGAAGAGACAACCTGCAGAATGGGAGAATATGTTTGCAAACCATTTATTTGACAAAGTTAATATCCAAATTATAGAAAGAATTAAAACATCTAAAAAGCAAAATATAGAAAGAATTAAAACACCTAAAACTAAAACGTAAAAATGCAAACAATGTGATTTAAAAATGAGCAAATGATCTAAATAGATATATTTCTTGAAAGAAGGTATACAAATGGTCAAGAAGTATATGAAAGATGCTCAGCATCACTAATCATCAAGGAAATGCAAATCAAGCCACAATGAGACGTTATCTCACTCCAGTTAAAATGGTTATTACCAAAAAAACGAAAACTAAGAAATGCTAGCAAGAATGAAGAGAAAATGAAATTCTTAAATACTTTTGGTGGGAAGGTAAACTAGTACAACTATTGTGAAACACAATATGGAGTTTCCTCAAAAAACAAAAAATAGAGCTACCGTATGATCTAGTACCCCACTAATGGGTATTTATCAAAAGGAAAGGAAATGAGTATATCAAAGAGATATCTACTCCCATGTTTATTGCAGCACTCTTCACACTAGTGAATAAATGTGCATCAGCAGATAAATGGATAAAGAAAAACTTGTATATACACACAGTGGAATACTATTCAGTCATAAAAAAATGAAATTCTGTCATTCATGGAAACATTGATTATCCTAGAAAAACACTATGTTAAGTGAAATAAATCACACATAGAAAGATTAATACTGCATGTTCTCATTCATATGTGGGAGCGAAGAAAATAGAGCTCATAGAAATAGAGTAGAAGTTACTAGAAATTGGAAAGGCAGGGAAGATAGGAAGAGGTTGGTTAATGGATACAAAATTGCAGCTAGATGATAAGAATAAATTCTAGTTTTCTATAGTACTGTAGAGTGACTGTAGTTACCAATATTTCATTATATATTCTCAAATAGCTGAAGAAAAGATTTTGAATGACCCCAATACTAAGAAATAATAAACTTTTGTGGTGAGAGATATGTTAGTTACCTTAACGTGACCATTACATATTGTATACACGTATTGAAATATACCTCTGTACCTTATAAATATGTACAATAATTATACATGAATTTAAAAATTGTTCAAAACTATTATAAGAATCACTGGCTCTTTAAATTTATATTCAGGCATCAGCCCATTTTATGCAAAATGTAAACTTGCCTACAGTAAAAAAATGCAATTTGGTTTTATAAAATATTTCAAGTCAACTTATTGGTATTATGTCTATTCATGGCCAAACAAAAAGCATTCAAAAGCATTCTGGACTTAAAAGGCATATTTTAAATCAGTTTGCCTTAATTGCTCTGATGAAATTGAAACTACTGCAATTTAATTCATATTACTATTCAAAAATAATTTTCACTAGAAAAATTCACCATATCAAGATTAGTAATATCATTTTGAATTGAAGTATTCAAGACTGGCACAAGTAGAAAAGCGGTCAAATTAAGTCATGCAGCCTAGAGGAAAGAACTTAATGTCAGTAGCCAGGATACTTGGAATTTCAGCCTCTGCTAAGCTAGGGAGTTGTAATTTATGTGCCTCATTTTTCTCATCTC
Organism: Mandrillus leucophaeus; assembly: GCF_000951045.1. NCBI lineage: Eukaryota > Metazoa > Chordata > Mammalia > Primates > Cercopithecidae > Mandrillus > Mandrillus leucophaeus. Next base: position 1,069,546 of record NW_012104009.1, read on the forward strand.
CAAGACAGGAAAACCAGTTATCCTGAACCATCACAGGATGGTTTGAAATATCCCTTTAGATCACAGACTAGCATGAGTAAATGCTCACAATACAATCCTAAGTAAAAAGGGTGAAATATAACATTATATACCCAATATCATTCCAATTATATAAAGAGAAATGGACACAGGCATCTGTACAAACACATATGTATTGCCAAGAGACAAGACAGAAATGGTATAATGATTATCTCTGGGTGATAGATTGTGGCTGACTTTTTTTCTCTTTATAGGGTTAAGAGAATCCAATATTTGGAAATAAGGCAATTGAGTAGGAGATCACAATCTTTCAATGTCATATGCAGACATTATTTAACAGATTCTGTCAAACATTTTTCACTTTCTTTGTCATTTGAGTCGATCTCAGTTTAGTTGTATTAAAAATGATAGCCACCAAAATTGTGGTATTGCCTTCTGGAGCACAAATCAGTTTTTTATCAAACCTGCCAGTTTTATTGTAACATTCTTTCTGTTTATTCCTATCAATATCCAGTTCCTCAAATGTTCTTGGAATCAGCTTCATCGTCTTACTGGTTCTCTTACTAATCAGTTAAATAAAATGTTGACACGTATTCATTTTATAGTTTTATGAGTCATACTTTGAAAAGTATACTTTGACAGAGCCTTTCAATATTTTCTGAATTCCCATTGTGCCTTCAATAAATCATATTTTTAAATTTTGGATCACCGCTGGCATTGTATTTTGAAAACTTAAAAGCATAATATTAAGTGAAACATATTAACATAATGCAGAGGAGGTAATAAGTGGTAATAAAAATGAATTAATCTCTCTCTGAATATTCCATCACTGCCAAATACCAACTGTGACCTAGGGAAAAAAATAATAACAAAAACTTCTTTACTGCTGTAGGATTCAGTTTTCTCTTCTCTAAATTAATAACAATTATATTATTTTCACAAATTTCTATATTTAGCACAATATTAACCAGCCCTGTGATAGCTCCCTAAATCTTGTTTCTTTCAGGTGGTTACTTTTTCAGGTCCTCAAAGTACTCAGTTTCCAAGCCATTTTAACACAGATATTCTAGGTTCAGCTTCTATTAAATATAATAAAACGTGAATACTTTCACTCCCTTTATTAGGCCCTGCCAAATTGATGGGCAAACACCTCTGTCCTCTGTATTTCAAAAGGAAATCTCTGAGAGAAATTTCAATGTGGTATTCATAAACCCTTCAACATATAATTTGGTCAACTCCTAATTCACTAAAGGGGCATCCACAAGGGAAGTAAAATAATTAGATAATGAAGGATACATTAAAACATGGTCCCAATGGACAGGTGACCAGAATTTGACAGTAGTTGTTACAACAGAACTGAGAAGAAAATAGATAAGTAAATTATTTAACAAACCAAAGTCTTCTAAATTAGTGGGCACCAAACACATTTAGTCACTGTAATCACACTGGACCCAACACAGACTTACTAAATTAGTAATTATGAGGATAGTGTCAAATAGAAGTAGTCTCTATCTACTTCTATATCTTATCTGTATTTATAACAGTTCTGCAATAAGCCTAATTATTAGCCTGGTATTTTAATTTAATTAATCAATCACGGACGAGTGTAACAGTGTATTATAGTCCCCAGATTAAAATGACAAACTATTTTACTCATTCATTCAACAGATATACTTACTTTGTGTCATGCTTTCTGTCATGATTATGTTATTCTGCTAAACTTTGAAGATTTTCCATCATAATCATTGGAGGATTTGAATCATTCTATATAGACAGCTTAAATTATTCTAAAACAAATGGCGCTCAGTGCACCAATTAAGACAAGAGCAATGTCTGTTGTCTTCCAAACATAGTATTTAACAACAATGTAACATTCCTGAATAACTGTCAATAATCTTATCAAGGTACCTTGAGAAAATCAGGCTGTTGTTCTTAAGATAATCCAACTACTGATATTCATTATTATCACTACATTAAGACAGACTGCCTTCTAGGTAGAAGTAATCAGCTTCTGAGATTGATTTCTTTCTGCATACCTAGTTCATTTTTGCACTTTCTCTGCCAAATGAAAGAAAATTATCTATTAAATGAACAGAACATGACAAGCTTGTTTAAAACTTGTTTTTATCGATGGCTCAATTAAAATGATCTTCTGGATTAAAAGGCAAATCCCAGTAAACCATCCTGAGTTTCCTTTTCCCCTAATCAAACTAGATTATAAAATGTTTGGAGCTACCTATTTTTGTTTCTCCTTATTCACACCTCACTGTTGCCAAGACTGTAGTGTACTCATAACTTCTTGTTGACTTGGCATAATGCAATGTCCCATTTTGCATGTCTTAGCTATGTTGTCAGACATCTTAGTTTTTCTAAAATAACCAACTTATTAAGCAAAAGAAAGATTTGGATTAGTTTGCTCTAATAGCTTCTCTAAAAAAATTGATTGAAACCACGCTGTAGGGAAAGAGAGTGAGAGACAGAGAGTGATAGTAAGAGAAGAGAAAAGAAGAGTCATTGTAGATGAAAATCAATTACATTTACTTCCACTGCACAAAACTTGCTCACTTTAGTCTTCTCAAAATGTTTTTCAAAATTCCTTGATTTCGTGCTTACATCCTCCCATACAGGTTTACATTTTTACTTAGAATAAAATTCCTGAGTAAGGGATATGTTCTATTTCAGCAAAACATCTTCGCCAAATGGCAAAAAATGGAGAGAAATTAAAATTCTGTCATTGAGTCAATAATGAAGTTTGAATAGGTTGATAAAACAACATAAAACACCAATGTAATTTTGTGGGCAAGAATAAATGAATATTCAGTGTCTTTGGCAAAATTGAATGAATCATCAATTTAGTTAAACGTTTCACAACTCTTTCTAGTTTTATTTAACACATGTGCAGGAAGTAATGATTACAGAGAGAGTAAAGAAAGCAGAAAAGAGACCTGTTCTCTCATTTTTTTCTTGGTCAGCTTAATCTTCTAATACCATAGGATTATAAAGTAGGAGAGCACAAAGTCTGGAAAGCCAGCAAAAGCTGGGTACGACACATTACTGAATCCACAGAAATGTAGTGCATTGAATGTTCTTGTAACAGAAGGCACTAGTAACAGAATTTTTAAATTGTTCACTTAATCTAAATATACATTTTAAAAATAAGTACTTTCTTTGGTACACATAACTAAGGAACAAATGAATTTTATATTTGTTTTGCTTTAGAGTTTATAACGTATTTTTAGCTGTAGTATCTCATTTGGGCCTCATAACAAATTTGTGTTTCAAGGCAAGGCTTACCATCTTTATCTGACAAATAGAGAATTGGATGTTCATAGCAATTTAATAGTCAAAGTAGGACTGTAACTTATCTCTTCCAACACCCAGTCTCATGAAATTTCTAAGAGTTTTCATCTATTTACTAATTTTTTAATCTAAAGAAAATAGACTACTTATTAAGATTTTTTAAATCTATGCACTTCGTCACACATGATGAGCATGTCTATCAAAGTTTGAAAATACTTTCAGTACAAAATAATAAATTTGGGTGGAAGAACAAGTAAATACATCTCGAAGAATTTAACTTTTGTGTTCTTACATAAAGTTTTTATTGAAACATTACATATACATTAATATGCAGAAAAGTACTCAATTTTTACATCTACAGCTCATGTTTTTCACAAAGTGAATACAACACCCAGATTCAAACTCAGACCATTACTAGCAGATCATCAACCTTCCCCTTACCGTTTTCTAGTCACTGCATCCCCAAAGATAATCACTATCCTGACTTCTATTACCATAAACTAGACTTCGAACTTTATGTAAATGGAAGTATGAAATGTATTTGTATATGGTTTCTAAATCTGTACTCTCCAATATACCTCAAAAGCATTATTTCTTATAAAAGTAATCCTGTTTATTAACTATATTCTATATACTCAATATTGACTTTTATGTAAGATCTGTCTAGAATTTTCTAAATTCTAGAAAAAGTCTTTGTCTGCCAAACTTAATTTATATTGTTCCATAAAGATGAGACATTGTCCTGCATGTTTCTTACCCCTTTACCACGTGTCTACAGAACGAGTACACCATCTGTTCAAACTAGGGCAGTCTGAATTTTAGACATTCAACTCTGCTTACCATGTCAACTCTGTACCCATTCAGCAGGCCCTTTTAATTATCTTCTTTAAGTATTACTTCTCATGTCAACCCTTTACCCATTCATCAGGTCCTTGAATTACCTTCTTTTAAGTATTCTCCCTTTGAGAAACCAGTATTTATTTAACAAGACATTTTTACACCTTAGTCATAAGATATTAATAATGTGAATATGGTCAACAATATACTAGGTAAAAAAGAAAAATTGATTAAAGAAAGAAGAATTTCAGCTGCTACTGACCTTATGGGTAGATTTTTTTCAGATTTCTCGTTCTACCCTGAAAGTCGTTATTAAGGGATCATAAATGAGAATAACTTCCATTAGTCTTACATATTGGTTGATTGGTCACCTATTGAATAATGTTGCAAAAGCGTAGATCATAACCAAAAAGCATTCAATCATCTTGTGGTGTTTTAAAAACTATCATTATATTCAGTTGTTTTACTGGCCTCAAACATGCTAAGGTCTTAGGACGTAGACCATCTGCGAGACTGGAAGAGTGTCAAACAGGGAGTGTTATAATTTAAGTTAACATTAAGGTTTTTGTTTTAACAGTTATCTCCCTCCTAAGAGACAGGACTCATAATAAAAGAATATACAGCTGTAAACCAGTAAACATAAGATCGAATTCTGGGTCCAGCGATTTCTATGTGGAAGCATCATGATTTTACAAATCCCACTTTTTATAAATGTCAATTGTCAGTAATGGATACAAATCTTGTCTATTTCATTTGAGATGTCTTGTACTTCTTTTCTATATTCACAGGTTTGGGCATATATATATATATATATATATATATATATATAGAAAATACTTTCAGTACGATAATGAAATTACCATATCCTAAAGAGGAAAATTTGAAGAATAAATTCAAACTCAGGCAGTAACTATACAATATTTTTTTAAAAGCAGTAGTTACACAACATTTTCTGAAAACATTTAACAACAATTGAATTAGAAACATGAGTGATAATGAAAGTCTCAGTATTGCATTGGGAAGGAGTGAAGTAGCTGGCCATGTAGGTCTTTGCAATCTCTCATTGAAGTAACTCAGATAAGCTAAATGAAATAACAAAAAAATGGTTTTTATTTCTATTCCACCAGTCTACCTTTTACTGAATAAAACAGGAAGCATACATGACTAAATAAAATTCAACACCTGAACTAAAACAATAATTGCTGGTAAAAATTCCTTGCATTGTACCAAAATTCTGACAGAATACAATTCTTCCAGGCTTATATCACTTGCATCTGCAAATGCAAATGAATATCAATGAAGTTGGTGTTGAAGTTATTTTACACCAACATTTAAATGACCATAGATATTTGACTAAGAGTTTAACTATTATCTTCAAAAATGTTTTTAAGAATTGCCATGCAAAGGCAAAATAAAAATTCAAACACCATATGCAATAGGTCAGTATATCTTAAGTTTATACACACAGTTTTAAAGCCTGAAATCAGATTTATACTGAAATTCTTATTTTAAAAAAAAGTTGGGAATGTGTTCATGTTTGGAGTTCTGATGACATGCAGAAAACTGTAAAGGAAATTACATCTAGAAGAAAAAAGTGTAAATCTAGAGTAGAGTACAGTGTCATCTGTAAAAATCTTCATAACGGGACAGTGGATTAAGTAGCATTTTATTTCAAAAAGAACAGGTAAAGTAAAACCCCTCAACTAACCGTGCCCGAGGAAGAGCTGTCCAAGTCCTTGGTGCTGAGTGTTTCTATATTTCAAATTGTAATTTAAACTTCCCTAATGAAAATCTTTCTTATGTAGACTCACATTTTCAGCATTCCTAAGGAACCATAAACAGTATTTTAACTATTTTGATGACTTGGGATTATTTGGGGTACACTTCATGCAATGTTCTTAGTAGCTCTTACTTCTGGATTACTGGGTTTTGTATATTCTCCATTTTTTTCTTACTTTTTGACCTTTTCTTTCTCTCAGATATACCTTCTTGCTGCTGTTTAGTATCTAAATATAAAATCACCATCTTCTAATCTTCTGCTTCTAGAGAATTAGCATGGGTAGCAGAAAGGCTGCACATGAATTCCAACAAAACTTGGTTAAAATCTCTTCCCTGACAGATTTGGAGTCACTTCCATCATCCCGATAAGCCTCAATGTGTTCATAATGTAAAAATGGAGGTACAGCCTATCCCATAGGAAGGATTAAATTTGAGTATTAAGAAATGATACATGAAATGCAAAGCAAAGTCCCTCTCATAAAGAAGACTTTAATATGTTAATTTGATTATACTTCCTCCTCTAATCTGCAATGATTTAAAGAGCCATGTAATGAGGTGTGTCAAATTGAGGTTGCAGTGAATATTTTCTAGCCTTCTTAGTGTCCAAGTGCATAAATCCCCTATTCGATCTTCATTCTCACCTTATGTATATGTCTCCTGATATGCAGTCTGAGCACGCAAGAAACATGTTAGCAGTGCAAGTTACACTGTCTCTTTGGGGGTATTAGGATATGCTCACTAATCCACTTATCAGCAAAAATGCTTAAGACTTTTTTATAATTAGTTTGCCAATCCAAGAGGTCAGTGTCACCAAAAAACAGGGATGTGGATAAATAATACATTGTTTTTTTTCTGGCCAGTAGCAATTTCTTTGTTATTTTACTACAGTTTTAACACTTTGATTTTTTTTTTTAAAAGGAAAGTAAAATTTCTAATCAGGTGTTTTCTTAACAGCTATCATAATAGATTGAAGAAAATTTAGATTTAAATTCATAATTAAATTTTAGGGATATATGTGTATGTGTATTTAATATTTTAGCACATTTTACTGCAAAAATATTTCTTATCTTAGAATTGGCAGTATTAGAATAATTAGGAAATAACCTACCTTGACTGTGACAATTCATTTGCCTAGTACTGGATTAATCCACATAAAACCTGCAGCCCAGTTTTTATCTAACCATAGAAATCAACTGATACTTTTACTGAAATTATGCATATCGCTATGCCTTACTTAGCAGATTGTGTTTCAGTAGTGTATAAAACTAGTATATAAACTAAGATTCTCTTTAAAAAGAATTAAAGTATAGTGGTTCATAAAAAGAGAATTTATAATAATGCACTTGGTTAGTGAGAAGTGTGTAATAGATAAGCAGTTCTGCTTCACAGTTTTCTAGAGACTCAGTTCAGCAAATCAAGTCTTCTTTTCCAAGAGGGTTGTTGCCGTTGTTACCATTCCCTGCTGTGGTGAAGAAGGAAGTCCATGACAAGAGTGATTGTCCAAAAAGACAAGAGTGATTGTGTAAAAGAGTAATTATGGATCTAGCTGGAGTCTGCGTAGTACATTGCCAAACATTATGAAGAAAAGAATCAATGAGGAAGAGTCATTTTTTAATTTAATAAATAGGGCTGGATTGTTGAATATTTAAATCCATTCTTAGGCAAGTTTGAAAATTTTAGGAAGAACGGGGGGGAAATGTGTTCAGGCACCAGAAAGATCCATTTTCAAAATACGGGTCTCGTCTTCAAATTCTATGTTAGTTCAAGCAAGGCAAAATCTCTCTGTTTTATATTATATATTTTTCATGATGCAGGAGCAATGATTAATATAATTGACACACTGCAGATATATATAATATGGAAAGCAAAAGTTCTATAATCCTTGCATAATATAATCACTGCTGGTTTCGGTAGCCTTCCTTCTTATATTATATTACTTTCTAAGTACATACCAACATATTATTATTGAGTTTTATTTTACAAAAATTTCACTTTCAGCAAGTTAAAAACCACCAAACCATAGAACCAGTTCTTACATGGTGAAAGGGGTCTAAATAAACATGTGGGTCAGGTGCAGTGGCTCACACCTGTAATCCTAGCATTTTGGGAGGCCGAAGAGGGAGGGTCGCTTGAGCCCATGAGTCTGAGACTAGCCTAGGCAACACAGGGAGATCCAATCTCTATGAAAAATTAAATAAATAGCCAGACATGGTGGTACATGCCTGTAGTTCCAGCTGTTTGGGAGGCTGGGGCAGGAAGATTGCTTAACCCCAGGAGTCCTAGGTTATTGAGAGCTATGATCACACCACTGCACTCCGGCCTAGATGAAAGAGAGAAAAAAAGTTCAAATATGTTTTGTTTATAAATATATCTGTTATTATATTTGAAATATTATTCCAAATTGAATAAATAAAATTATTTCAAATCCCAACTTATTCTAATTGGAAGCAATTTTGGAAAAATTAAAAGAAGTTAAAAGAAATGAAGACTACACATACACTTTGAAATAGAAGTATTGTTAAAGCATATTAAGCTAATGGGAATATACGTATTTTTTACTTTGTCTTCGCACACCCATCACATTTTGGGCAACTAGAACTCAAAAATCCCCGAAGGTTGTGTGTGTGTGTGTGTGTGTGTGCGCACACACTTTTTCTTTTTTTGGTAAAGTATAAATATTAAATGTATTTTTACAGTATCTTTGAATATGATTCTTCTTGTAATAAAATAGTCATAAATATGGAAGTGATTTTCCTATATGCTACATTGTCCAGCCAATAAATATACTTACAAAATAACATGTGGAGAATAAATAGAAAAAAATTAAAGTTATTATCTGCTTTCCATTACTTTCAAAGATCATTTTTTCTGACTATATGCCTAACACAAAAAGACATTTTAACACAGTGACTCACACAGTGCGCTGATGCCCATTTATAAAGGCAATTGAATCCACTTCTTGAAAATTACTCAAATGATTCTGCTAGGTGTACACTTGTTGGTGAAAATAAATGGGAATTGGCAACCTCTCTAAAAATTCAATCATGATGATTATCATACTTCTACACTTTATTATTCTCCCCACACTCACATGCACAAATTAAGTGATTCAATTCAATTTGACAGTATCTGAATTTTTGTGTGCTGTTTGCAATGTACTCTCTAGTCACTGAAGAGGAGTCAAAGATAAAGTGAGTTATATGTCAAGGAGTACCTGGATCATCTCAGTACTGGGATGAGAGGAAAATACAAGGCAGAGCAAGAATACTACATTGAAGGAATTCTGTATAAATTACCATCCTCAGGATGTAGAACTCCCCTCTGTATCATGTCATTGTCAGAACCTTGAATTGTTCAATGAAGGAGATGGCATTTGTGTCTTAAGATTATCTGATAGGAAAATACAGGCCAGGTTAGAGAAAGAAAGTATAAAGACTGGTGTTAGGGCCTTGAAATACGCTTACATGCATTTTCTTATTTAATGCCTTGACTATTTTTTAAGGTGATATATTAGTTTGCTACAGCTGCCACAAGAAAGCACCACAGACTAGGTGACTTAATAAAAATCTATTTTCTCACAGCTCTAGAAGCTAGAAGCCTGAGATTAAGGTGTCAGCAGAGTTGGTTTCTTCTAAAGTCTCTCTCTTTGGCTTGCATGTGACTATTTTCCTCCAGTGACTTCATGTGATCTTTAAGTGTATATGTACTCTAATCCCCTCTTTTTATGTTGACACCAGTCAGATTGGACTAGAACCCACCCATATGACCACATTTTGCCTTAAATTCCTCATTAAAATTATATCTCCAATATATTCTGATGTGCTAAGGGTTAAGACTTCATATAAATTTGAGGAGAACACATAACATCTCATAACCAATAAGCACTAGTATTATCCCTAATTTACACATATAGGGGATTTGAGAGGTTAAAAATGTGAAATAATAAATACTTAATGATCACAGACCCAGTAAGTAAAGGGCTAAATATAATATATAATATTATATATAATAATATATACCTTAGTCTGTCTGACTTCAGTCCTAAAACATAGTAGGGACTTGACAAGTAAGTACTGGATGAATGAATGAATGAATGAATAATGAAGATACATTTTATTTTCACATAGTTTCTGATGTGAATTCATGACAGAGCCAGAATTTATGAGGCTGAATCTAGCATCATTGAATCAACTGGCAATTTTGCTTCTAATAGCTCAGGTTCATCAGGCAAGGGAAAGTCATGGAAAATTTCTGGAAAGACAACTGGCAATGAGGAAAGTGGTATTCTAGAAGATCAGTATGAAGAAAAAGAAACATTAGGATGAAGCTGGGCATTCCAAGAGTGCTGCAGTGATGCAGGATTAAGGAAATGGCTGAATGATGATACATGATGCTACCATAAAGTTTTGATACATACAATAATGGCATCAATACCTGGCATTGATTGAGTTGCTACAATATGATGGGCAATGCTACGTATTTTGCACATACTATCTCATGAAATCTTCAAAGCATCATTTGGTCTAGGTACTATAATTACCCTTTTTCTGAATTTTTGCAATGTATCAGGTACTGTGTCAAGTGATTTATTAAATTATTTCATCTATGCAACCGTCTATAGTGAAAGGTGCTATTGTTTTTCTATTTTTGTGTATGAGGAAACTGAGCCCTAGAGATTATCACACAGTAAGTGATGAACACAGCATTCAAAACAAGCCTCACTGAATCAAGAGTCTAAGTGATAACAAACAATCCATGTTTATCCCATTATTGTATATTCACATATTCTTTTGAACCCTACAACTTTTTAAAAATTAGATGTTAAAATGAGACTCTGAAAAGGTATTGTCATTTAGCTAATATTCAAACCCAGTCTTGATCATGATAAAGATAATCATAAAAGAATATGACACAAAATCTGTTTGCCTTTAATGTACCTTACAGAATTCTCTAATCTTCTAGCATTAACAAAATATTGCTTACAATTAAAATACTGAAAGTTCTTTGGGCTGTTTATTATATTGAAACATTTGTTATTTCCCATTGAATCGTATAATATTTATCATCTGAGAGCTCCCAGATACCATTTACTGATGAGTTCACTAAAGTTAGCATTTCTAAAATGAGAGAATTAATCAGCAATTGTATGTTTGTTTTAATTGATGTAAAATGTAAATGGAGTTTACCATTTTAACCATTTTTAAGCATACAGTTCAGTGATATTAAGTACACACCTTGCTGTACAACCTTGTTGCACAACAGGATGATATATTATCTTGAAAGGAAGACAAATAATAAGAAACGCCATAGCAAATTAAAATATGTTTCACGGAAACATGGATTTAAGCAAAAATAAATAAATAAAAATTAATAAATTATGTGTTTTCCAAGTTGCTTTCCCATTAATTACATTAAGAATTTTCATCTGAGAGTCTGTGGTGTCTGTACTAGCTTGATTCAGGTTGCTTGGTGTCAATGAAAAAAGCCCAACTCTGTAAATATTTAAAGAGATTTATTCTGAGCCGAATGTGAGGAGCATGACCATGACACAGACCCAGAAGGTTCTGAGACCATGTGCCCAAGATGTCTGGTTTACAGCTTAATTTTCTACATTTTAGAGGGATAGAAGTTACAGGCAGAGATCAATCCATACATGTAAGGTGTACATTGGTTCAGTCCGGAATGGTGAACAACTCAAAGTAGGGGCGCTTCCAGGTCACAGGTGGATTCGAAGACTTTCTGACTGGCAAATGGTTGAAAGAGCTCAGTTGTTACCAAAAGAGCTGGAATCAACAGAAAGGAGGATCTGGGTTAAGATAAGGGGTTGCAAAGATCAAGATTTTTATTATGCAGATGAAGCCCAGATAGCAGGCTTTAGAGCTCTTACTAGAACTGAAAGGTGCCAGACTCTTAGTTAATTCTCTCCTGGATCGAGGAAAAGACCTGGAAAGGAAGGGCATTCTCTGCAGAATGTTGATTTTCCCCACAAGAGTCAGTTTTGCAGGACCATTTCAAAATATATCAAACAAGTATATTTTGGGGTAAAATAATTTGGTTTCTTTCAGGGCCTGTTTGTTATCTTTCATCTGATGCTATTATAGAGTCAGGTTGGAATTTGGTATCTCATTGCTACAAAGAGTCTGTTTTGTCAGTCTTAAGATCTCTGTTTAATGTTAATGCTGGTCAATTGTTCCTGAATTCTAAATGAAGGAGGGTACAATGAGGCATGTTGGACCTCCCTTTCCCCTCATAGCATAAATTAGTTTTTCATGTTAACTTTGAAATACCCTTGGCCAAGACGAGGGTTCATTTAGTTGGTTGGGCAATTTAGAATTTTGTTTTTGGTTTATAATGGTTTGCACTGTCCCTCATCTATTGAACAACAGAATTGCTAGAAAATATTGTACAGACTCTCAGTATCAGTGCAAATGAGGAGCCTCAGAGAGAAGGAAAGCTGAGAGATGAAAGGAGCACTCACCATTAAGAAGGAGAGCAGAATCAGCAAAGGTGGGCTGAAGACAGATTGGATAACCCTCCTCCTTAGGGACTGGAGTACGGAATCTCCATACGCTAGTAAACTTTGACATTTGTTTTCCTTTCTTTTCTGAACTTGGGCTTGTTCAGAGCACCATGCTGTGGCAGACAGATTGACACTCCCCTCATTCTGGTGATAATTAACCTTGGCTCCCTCTATTAATAGCAACAAACAGGGTTCAAAGAGTGACTCAGCAATGATTCAGCAATTCTTTACTTACTTCTTCCCAGCACAGTAGAAATGTTTGGTTATTATTAGATAACTCAAAATTCAAACTGTATAATACAAAATTGTCACATTTAGGCCATAACATCTTGGTTCTGTTAAATAGTACAGAAGTGAGATTTTAAACAAGAAACTATAAAATTTCCGGACCCTTTCAGTGATGGCTAATACATGCAAGTTCCACTTAGGCCTCTCAACCAGGGCATACATCATGATGGATCTTCCCACTCTGTCTCTTAAACCTGAACTAGGCTTTTACTCCCTGATAGCTATTTTTTATATGAACTTCATTTGCCATTGCTGCTCTCGACCATGCAAGTGTAACCCAAATACACACCAAGCATGCTATAGTTAAAAACAAAATTATATGTTCTAAAATATTTAGATAGTGGTCAAGTTATAATAAAGTATAAAAAATAAAATAGAATAAGTCACTTTTTCATCAAACCAGCAGGCTTTTTCTTATCAAATCTAAGCAAATTTAAAGACACTTACTAATGCATAATCACTGAATCAAGTGAAGAAGAAAAGCTAACCCTGGTAATACTCATTTTGCAAAACATGAGTATTCCATTTATTCAGGGACATTTAATGATTAAAACTAATATCCTGAGTTAAAATTACCAGGGGACATAGTTAATGGAGGAAAACAAAGGCTTCAAGAGAAATTAATTGTAAAATAATCAATACTAAAATATGTACTCAGAGCAAGTCTTCATGGCAAAGAGTAAGACTTGGTAATAAGGACCCAAAGCAAATATGGACATATCAGCAGACATTAATCTGCTAGGAGACCAAGAAAGGGACCTCAAGTAAACGAGCACTGAAATAATCTTTTAAGCTAAACTACTTGAGGAAAATAAAGCCTAGTGAATACAAAAACCAGCACTGATTTCAGAATAATTTTATAACTTTTATACTTCATTGTATATGAAGACTGCAGAATGTGCATAGCTTTTCAGAAATTAATTTCAGTAATTTTATAATGTTTTGCTTCATAATATCACACATTTCAGAAGTCTTCTAAGAATTCATATATTGATTCCAGGACTGGATGAACTGTATCTGATAATCAAAATCAACATTATGGATCCATTACTTTTATACTGTGCAAATATAATTTTTAAAGTCTCATGAAAAATTTTACCACTTTTTATTGTTATATATTATCTGGATATCAATAAGGTGTAAATTAAACACTGAAAAAGGAAGTCTGTGGGTGTCTTCCTAGTCACTGTTAATTCACGTGACCTGTGTTGACAGTTAAGTGCACAAACCTGAGTCAGATGAACTGGGTTTGAATACAGCTAAGCAATTTTACAAAAGTATTTAAAATTTCTCATCTGGAGTTTTTCATTTGTAGAGGATAAAAATAATACATCTACCTCATTTGTTTGTTTTGAGCATTAAATGAAGTGAAGTGTTAAAAGCACTTGGCACAGGGCCAGGTGCGGTGGCTCACGCCTGTAATCCCAGCACTTTGCGAGGCCGAAGCAGGGGGATGACTTGAGATCAGGAGTTTGAGACCAGCCTGTCCAACATGGTGAAATCCCATCTCTACTAAAAACACAATAATTAGCCAAGCGTGGTAGCTCATGCCTGTAATCACCGTTACTTGGGAGACTGACGAAGGAGAATTGCTTGAACCCAGGAGGTGGTGATTGCAGTGAGCTGAGATCCCACCACTGTACTCCGGCCTGGACAACAGAGTGAGACTGCATCTCGAAAAACAAACAAACAAACAACCAACCAAAAAAAGCACTTGGCATATAGTGAAGTGTTCAGAAATGCTAGCTACTATTAGCTACTAACATTACCTGTGAGACCACTCCTCTTTCCCTCTTAATCTACTCAAGCTCACTTCTTATCAGCTTGGCTCTAAGTGTTCTGACTCTGGTTTTAATATCTTTGTATACAAATGAGCACACAAATATGATGGAGAGAGAGTTGGAAGCAGGGAGCTTCAGATTTAAAGAAGCATTACAAAATTATAATGCAATTATTGAAGCTAAAAAATTAACTTTGTTACAATACTATTAACCAAAGTGCAAGATGTATTCAGATTTCACCATTTCTTTTCTGCTAAAATCCTTTGTATTTTCTAGGATTCAATCTGGAATTCTGCATTGAACTTAGTCCTCATGTCTTCCTGATCTCCAATCTCGATAGTCCCTTAGCCCTTTCTTATCTTCCATATCTTACCATTCATTACTTTGTAGAATGTTCCTCAATTTGGGTTTGTATATCTGATTTGTTTTTTCATTTCTTATGAATATTTGCATTATTGGGAAGGATAGCATAGAAGTGATGTTCTCTTCTCAGGGCATTGTATCAAAAGGTCTATAATATTGATATGTATTATTGGGGATGTACACCTTGATTATTTTGCTAAGGTGGCATCTGCCAGGATTTTTCCCCTGGGGACTTACTCTTTCCTCTTGGCATTACTAAATATTTCAGGAAAGAAAATATGAAACAATGCACATATGTTGTTTCTGCATTAAGTTTCACGCATTCTTTTAGCATTTCTGCATGTATCTTGCCTGTGGCAATTATTACTGAGGGGTTCTAACAAGGATTTCATATTTTCCTCATTTTTATATATTTATTAATTGAAATTTTTCTGTAGAATATTTTTATTTATCTGCCATTAATTCAGTTATTTATTTATATTAATATGAACTCATATTTATTTTATTATCTGACTTATAATCCATTACTATACTTATTTTGTTGCTCAACTTATTCCATTATTGTCCATTGAGAGCTCTTTCAGATTAGTTCTTGTTCCCTTCAAATATGTCTCCATCTTTTTTAGCACTTTCTTGAATTCTAGAAACAAAAGATCCTCCAGTAACACCTTGTATTTTCCCTGCCCCAGCCCTGGAATCAACCAGTTCTCCAAAGATTATTTTATTATTATTATTATTATTACTATTATTATTGAAGTTCTGGTGCCTGTATTGATATCTGGCTCTTTTTTCTACAAACCAAGATCAGAGGTCTAGGTGTGCTCATTGCCACTGATGTGTCAGTGCTTTAAGCATTTATCACAGAGCCAGGAAATGTAAGTATGTATCCCAACTTGTACATAAATACATATCTACATGTATCTCTAAATATGCTAATGGTTATGTATTCATAAAATTATGTAATTTTTAAATGAGTCTATATTGATACCTCTAATCATTCTTGTATACGTTCATTCCAGCCTCTCCTGTTGTCTTATTCGTAACTTCTTTCTCCACTTATAACTTCTGTCTCATTATTTATATTTACTTATTGTCAGTTCTAGCACACAAATAAAGAAGTTCATAATTTCTAGCCCATAGTCCTAAGAAAAATAAATTGACAAACTAAAGTCCATTGTTAGTATACATTTCTCTCTTTGGTCTTACAGCACAGCCCTCCAAAATTACTTAGCTCGGTGACTTTCCTCTCCATCTGCTTAGGTGAGACTATGCAATTAATTTACAATACAATTAGATAAATTTGTCACAGTCTGCATATTCCCCCTCCCCAGTCTTTTTTCACACATCCTGGTTGGATTTTATTTTTTCAATTAGTAAAAACCACTTTTTGTAGTGGGCAGTTTTATAAGAGTTTTAACAGATATTATCCACCTCTCAGTCTCATTACCCCTGAAATTTTCTCATGTTACACCATTATAGCAACTACTTTCCCCATTTCCAATTACTGGCGACCACTGATCTGTTTTTCTTTCTTTAGTTTTGCCTTTTCTGGTGTTTCTTTTAATGAAATCAGGCAGTATATTGTCTTTTCAAGGTGGCTTCTTTTTCTTGTCAAAATGAATCTAAGATTTATCCATGTTCATATGTGAATCAATAGCTCTTTTATTTTTCTTTCTAAGTAGTATTTCATTGTATGGTGTGTTTATCTTGAAAAAAATAAAAATAAAAATCAGCCCGTAAGGTCCAGGAACTGATCTGATATTCATAGTCAAGCCACAATGTTATTACAAACTGATCTGTGTTTATAGCTAAGCCACATTGTTCCCTTGTTGGACATAAACAATCTCACAGAATATACACTTCAGACAAAGCCATTCAGCGAGCCTCAAAATACAAAACATCCCAGCCTCTCCTTAAATAAGTAACTTCCAATTGTTTACCAGCTTTAGTTTTAACCATACTCATGTCTGCCTTCTGAATAGTTAAGATGCATTGAGATAATCATAGAATTGCTCCCAATTTCTTACTACACCTTCAGGAGAATGAACTTCTGCTTCCTTAGACACTCTCCAAAATTACACAACCAAAGGACAAATTACATAATTAGTTCTTTTTAACCCTACCTTACGGAGGTACCTCACAGTTTCCTTTGGTGAGCATTCTCTTTTACTTCAATGAATAAAAAACCCAACTTGTTCATCTACAAGTATGTTCTAGTGGCTCTGGGCTGTAGAACATTGACAGTCTATCACTGACTGAAGGTCATCTAGATCGTTTCCAATTTTCATTGGTTATGAATAAAGTTTCTATAAGCATTGGCATAGAAGTTTTTGCATGTTTTCACTTCTTTTGGGTAGAACCCTCAGAATTGTATTGCTGGATCATATGTGACCATAGACTTTGAATAGCTAAAGCAAGAGTGACCAGAAAGGAAAAAGTTGTAAGCATTGGACTACTTGATTTCAAATTACGCTACAAAGCTATAGTAGCAAAAAGAGCATGGTACTGGCCTAAAAACAGACTCATAGGCCAATAGAACAAAATAGACAACCAAGAAATAAATCCAACCATGTACAGCCAACTGATTTTTGACAAAGATGCCAACAATATATTGGGGAAAGGATAGTCTCTTTAATAAATGGTGCTGTGAAAACTAGATAGCAGTTTTTGGTTTTTGGTTACATGAATGAATTATATAGTGTTGAATTCTGAGATTTGAGTGTAACCCATCACCCAAGCAGTGTACACTGTACTCAGTATGTAGTTTCTAAGTGACTGAATGAATGATGAAGTGATAAAAATACTCATTAGAATGCTGCCTTGTATTCCTAATATTATGAATAGAACTCTAATTCATAGATATTAGAACATGAATGTGTTAGTGCTTACTAAGAATTAGGGAGCATCTACATCCAAAAATTTCTATTGCTCATTTATACTTGTTAAAGTAATAATCTTTAAAGTAATTAAATGACAAGGATTCAGACCAGTTTAAATATTGCCAGCATAGGCATATAATAACATCTTGGTGTCTCACTTAAGTCCTAACTTTAAACAATGCATACATGCGTTTTGATTGCACTATACCTCTATGGAGCGTTAAGGTCACTATTTCTCACACATGTTTTGCAGCTGTTCTAGTATAAGAAGCCTGAAAATTATTGTGATTTGAGGCAGTTGGTTAACAGTTCATGAACAACATAACAGGACTGCAGTTGAAATGTATTCTTTTGTATCAAGAAGTTGAATATTTGTCAGCACTAAAACAAATACTTCCTTTAAAAAAAACACAATTTAGAAAATATTTTAAAAGGTTTTCTATCAGGTTTTAATAAATTCATTTTTACATCGTAAAGTTGATATGTGGTCAACATTTGTTCTAAGAAAAATAAGATTTGTAAAGTGTGTGTGTGTGTGTGTGTGTGTGAGAGAGAGAGAGAGAGAGAGAGAGAGAGAAAGAGAGAGAGAGAAACGAAAGCCTCCAGCATATGGTGGTCATTGTGCTTGGCACTAGAAATATAACAGACAAACTACATGGTTCCTGTATTAATGGAACTTAAGGTTTAGGATAGAAAATTGTAAACATGCACTTGTCATATAGTCTATTACTGCCCATTATTTAACAGGCAATTATAGCAAAATGGTAACTGCTATAACTGAGTGCTGTAGAAGTACTTAAAAGGGGCACCCATTCTCTACTGGCAGTGAGTTGCAGGGTAGAGAGTGATTATGGCTGGCTTCCTGGTGGAGGAAGTCATGGCTAAATTGATGCTAGGCACAAAGTTTGAGTAAAAATCAGCTAGGGAGCCAGGGGTGCAGGTCGGCTGGGTGAGGGATTTGGCAGCTAATAGGGTTTGAAGAGGAAAGAGTGAAAGGTCAACAGGAAAACTGAAAGTATCTCAGAGTAACAAGAAAATGGCTCCATATGATTAGACACATTAGTATATATTACTTGAGTTTAATCACTCCAGTTTGTAGAACTATTATTTTATATGAAAATGATTTTATTAGTGAGCATAACTGTGATCTTTATTCTTCTCAATGTCCAAGTCATTCTACAAAACTTGTTGCTAAGGGGTATATTTAGACAATTACTTGTTAAAATCCTACTGAATAGAGTGCTCACCTGCCAAATTAAGTCATAACTTCATCAGCCCTGATAATGTATTTTTCCAAGTATTCGATTTACTAAAGCAAAGTGGCTAGGGGGCTTATCAAAATAGATTACTTAATCACACAATATATAAAAAATGTCATCTACATATAAAATACTGTTCATGTTAAACTGCACTGAAAGAATACTTCAGACCTTCACTGACAGGCACAATTCATTCAACTTTTTTGAAAAAATGTTTTAAATACACAAAAGAGATGAATAACTTTGAACTAGACCAGTAACTTGGAGAAACAGCAGTGATGAGAAAAATGTTAAATTCTTGCTCAGAGTTTTCAGCTCATAACTGCTGGATGCTTTTATTTTTTCATTACATTGAAAAGGAGGCAGTGATTGTTTCCTGAAAGCTAAGGGGAATACATGAAGGAAAAGGATTTGATCCAGAAAGAGAAGAACAGTGCTCAAATGGATTTGACATTTTTGACATTTAGTAAAATACCCTGCCTTGTTCTTTCTTTGTTGTGAGCACATGGAGTTACTGGAGTCCAAAACCCCATAAGTGGCAGGAAGAGTAGGCCTGGGGATTCATACTTGGTAATAAAAGATAATGACACAGGGAAGGCAGAGTAGAGCCACTGTGTCTCAAGTGAGATATTCTAGGTAAAATGAGATTTTAAAAGGAAATAAGAAAATTATTACTGCCTTAGTCTGTTGTGTACCACTATAACAGAATAGTGAGCCTGGGTAGTTTATAAAGAACAGAGATTTATTTCTTACAGTTTTGGAGACTGAAAAGTTGAAGGTCGGGAAGGCTGCTATCTGGTAAGGGCCCTCTTGCTGTGTCATTCCATGGTGGAAGATAGCAGGGCAAGAGAGCAGGCGTGCAAGAGAGAAGGAAGGAAACCAAACTCATCAGTTTACCACAACCCAATTCTATATTAATGTCCTTGATCCATTCATGAACACAGAGTCCTGGTCACCTAATTACCTCTTAAAACTCCCATGTCTCAACTTTTTTGATTGGGGATTAAGTTTCCAACACATGGACTTTGGGGGACACTTCAAACCACAGCAATTTCATAACCTAATTATATATCTTCTGAGATGTTTAGAAAAAAATACGTGTGGTAATATATTTACAAAATGTGGTCTACTACTAATAGAAAAGCTACTTCACGTTCTTTTTGATAGGTTATTAGAAATGAGATATCAGGGTTTTGTGTTTTTATTGCTGGAGTCTCTTATTTACAATCAGACCAGGTCAGCAACCACTGGCTGTCATTACTATTTGATGGTTGTAACTGATCTTATGAATCGCAGCTACACCTGCCATATTCTTTTCAGCAGGGACATTAAAGAAATGCCATATGGTAGGACAGAATGACACTAGATTAGGGGTAAAGAGATTCAGGTTTTGGGTTCCCACTCTGCTGCAATATACTGTTTGTCCTTAGGTAAGTCACCTAAATTGTATGAACTCTTGCTTAAACTCTCAAAATGAGAAAGCTTTCCAGGTCTATAAGTTCATTATTTAAAAATTAGGCCTCGAATTATACTGCATTGACCACCAACAGCACAGTGGAAGAATTAATTAAAATCACAAACTAAAAGACATTTCATTCCTTTCTCCATCAAATAGGTTGTGAGAGAAGAGAGTTAAAGAAAAGAATGAACTCAGAGGCAAATAACAAAGCTGCCTCGTGGCAAATGATTTAATTGTCAGCAGGGCTATCTGACAAGCTGAGTTGAAGAATAATGAAAGCCCTCTGGTTCCAAAATTTCATCGTTGGGATTTTCAGCATTCAATGAATTGAGACTAGCCACAGTTAAAACTCAACAAGGTTGCAAATGGATGACTCATCCAACACACTCTCTTCTCTGTTTGTGCCAGTCTAGTACATCAGTGGAGGCAAGTGCTCGGCCCAGAATAAGCCTGAAACCTTTACTCAGGAAAAAAGAAGGGCCATCTTCAATGATATTTCATAAAGATGACCGTTGATTTCACTTCTCTCTCTTTTTTAATCTTACTTTCTTCCAACCAGTTGGTTCAATTTTCTAATTAAAACAACTTATCTTTTTTAGTCAGTGCCTCTAAGAGTTATCCACTTAAAGTGGTTTTGAGTCACCATTTTGAGTCTACTTTATATTGTGCCTACTTATTCTCATTTTAATGCCAGGACTGTTTTAGTTAATTGTTCCAACCATAGGTCTGTTGCAATAAGATAAGACTAAGAGACATCAGTTTTCAGTTCAATGGCTTAGTTGTCCCCAACCATTTCAAGTTTTTAATATATTGGACACACTATATGTGTTTGCATGTGTGTACACTTGTGACTTCATGCATAATACATATGTCTGTGTGTGAAGGAAGAAAAAACACAGGGAAACAAAGAGAGAGACTTCCAGGAGGAAGCAAGTTCTCAGATAGGTCGAGTAAATCATCCTTCTCTTCTTACAGAGATAAGCCTCCAATGTTGTTAGACATATCAACTAAAAAATAAAAATAGCAGTTGAGAATTTAAAGTGTATATAGTAAATATTAAGAAAAAAATAAAAATTTCAGATAATTTATAACAGAGATAAATAGTAAGGCTTGAAAACATCTCAGAAACACAGACTCAGGCTCTTCAATTAGACTTTTAAAAATCATTTTTAATTATATCTAAAATTAATTCATATGAACTACATACCTCAATAAACCAAAAATACTCCCAGAGTTGTTTGAACAGAATTCCTTCTCAGGAAAACATTGTCAGAGACTCTTAGAAATTAGTGTTTGCCAAAGGTTAGCCATCCCTGATACTGATTCCAGACAACCAATTAAAACACCACAAAGATAAAAGACACCAGGCAGCCTGATGTCATTACAGTAATATTACAGGCTCTACACTGAGGATGTAGTACTAGGTTAGTGCAAAAGTTATTGTAGTTTTTGCTATTAAAAGTAATGACAAAGTAATAAAATTTAGGAACTAGTATTTACGTACAAGATATTTTTCAGTCTTTTGTTGGTAATTGTGAAATATTAGAAATTACACAAATTACCAGTTTAATTACACTTTTCACATACGAAAAAACAAGTAATAAAATTGTATTTTTAAAGAATTTCTAATTATGGGAAATACTAATGATATTTGAATTTAAATTAAAAAATGCAGTCATGTACTGTATAACATTTTACTCAACAACAGACAGCATGTACAACACTGGTTCCATAAGACTATAATGGAGCTAAATAATTCCTATTGTTTAGCGATGTTGTAGTCCTCATAAAGTCCACAGGACGCTCCTCACATGTTGTGGTGATGCCAGTGTAAACAAACCTACTGTGCTGCCAGTCATATAAAAATGTAGCACATGCAATTGTGTACAGTACACAATGCTTGATCATAAAGGACTTTGTCACTAGTTTATGTAGTTAGTACACTATATTTTAATTATTATTTTAAAATGTACTCCTTCTTATTTTTTTTTTAAATTAACTGTAACCCAGCCTTAGACAAGTCCTTTGAGAGCTATTCCAGAAGAAAGCATTGTTATCATAGGAGATGACAGCTCCATGCATGTTGTTGTCCCTGAAGACCTTCCAGTGGGACAAGATGTGGAGGGGGATGACAGTAACATTGAACATCCTGATCCTGTGTAGGCCAAGACCAATGTGTGTGTATTTGTCTTAGTTTTTAAGAGAAATTTTACAAGTTCAAAAATAATTCAAAAATGTATAAATCGGAAAAAGTTTATAGAACAAGGATGTAAAAAAATATTTTGGTACAGCTGTACAATATGTTTGTGTTTTAATCTAAGTATTATTAAAAAGTTAAAAAAATTAAAAAGTTTGTGAAATACAGTTACAGTATCTTAATTTATTACAGTAACTTTATTAGTGAAGAATGAAAAACATTCTTTTATAAATTTTGTGTAACCTAAGTGTACAATATAAAGTCTATAATAGTATACAGTAATGTTCTAGGCCTTCACATTCACTCACCACACACTCACTGACATACCCAGAGCAACTTTCATTCCTGCAAGCTCCATTCATGGTAAGTGCCCTATACATGGCTACCATTTTTTAATCTTTTATACCATATTTTTATTCTTCCTTTTCTATATTTAGATATGTTTAGATATACAAATACTTACCACTGTGTTACAGCTGTCTACAGCATTCAAGATAGTAACATGCTGTAAAGTCTTGCAGCCTGAGAACAATAAGCTCTACCACAGAACCTAAGTGTATACTAGGCTATACCATCTAGGTTTGTATAAGTACCTTCTACCATGTTTATACAATGACAGAATCACCTAAAAAACACATCTCAGAATATATTCCCATCATTAAGTAATGCATTACTATATTTAAATTTTTTTAATGTGACATAAACACAGCTAGATGGATCATTTTTACATTAAAAATATGAACGCATATGTGTGTATATATACATATATGTGTTTATACAGATGTGTGCATATATGTGTATTTGTGCATGCACATGGAAACACACACATATGTACCCCAAAAAAGGCTAAAAATAAATATGCAAGCAATATTAATACATGTTACCTTTAGGCAGTGGTGTCATAAATGATTTTTAGATTTTTTTTGTTTCACTATTGTATTTTCTATGTTTTCTATAACACATCTTTTACTTTAAAATTAAAAAATAAATAACTTTAAAGCTCTCTGAGACACAGAATTAATTAGTTGCTCCAGTGTTTACCCATTTTATTGTAGTTTGAATTAGTATGGTATATTACCTGGTTAATCTCCGGGGATTTCATTTTTAAATACAGATTCCAAGGTCCCCTTCCTGACTGAAAGAATCAGACTCTTTAGGGATGGATACTGGGAACCAGTGTTTTAGCAAAGCTCCAAAAGGGGTTGATTATTAAGGATATTTTTAAAATTGTGATCCAAATAACAGATACAAATGCCTCATGCCCTAATCATGGAACCCAAGTGCTGGCAGGGGTATTCTATTCCACTACTGCAGAAGCCACATTTTATCAGAACTGAAAATTAAGCTACATTGCTAATTAGTCACATAGTTTAATAGCAAACCACATCCCCTGAATTTTTTTTTTTTTTTTTTTTTTTAGACAGAGTCTCACTCTGTCGCCCAGGCTGGAATGCAGTGGCGCGATCTCAGCTCACAGTAACCTCCACCTTCCGGGTTCAAGTGATTGTTGTGCCTCAGCCTCCCCAGTAGCGGGGATTACAGGTGCGTGCCACCACACCTGGCTAATTTTTTGTATTTTTAGTAGAGACAGGGTTTCACCATGTTGGCCAGGTGGTCTCCTGATTTCAAGTGCTCTACTGGTTCGCTAATATTATGCAGCCTTAAGTTAAGACTTTTGGGTCCACGACCCTTTCCTAGAGATATTTACAATTTGGCTTTTTTCCTGAAATGGCAAAATTATTTGCCCACTTTTTTTTGCAGTAATAATTGTTCTTTGAGAGATAGAACTAAAATATAGACTCACAGCATTCAAAGCAGCCACCAGTCATCAGAAAGTAATACCTCTTAGTACTGCTATCTGTTTGAATCAAACATAACTGTCTATAGGTAAAAAGGCTCTTGCTTTCACAGAAACTTGAGATATTAAAATTTGAATATTAGATAATTGAAAATGAACTTGATATATTAATATGTTATTTTTACAATCTTGAATACTTTGGAAAAATGAAAGCTTTATCAAGATTAAAATTAAAATTTCAAAATACTAGTTTCCATTTTTAACCAATAGTAGAGAACTGATAAAACTATAAAGAAATTGATTTCAATATAACCACAAAGACTTTTTATTAGCTATTTCTAGAGCCCCAGAGTAAAACCATCAGAAAACAGAAGAGAAAGAGCAAAGCTTTATTCACTGGCAGCAGGACAACAGTCATAAAGCGAGCTAGCATCCTGCCCAAACACTCCTCTCGCCATCTCTAGCCTATTGTTCTTAAGCTATGACCATGGACCTGGGCAAGGAGAAATATGGAAAATCGTGTTGATTTCCCAACAATGCACACATTCTCTTCATTCTGGAATAAAACAAATGAGTTATGATGTGTCAAGTTTTCTGCTGTCCCCTAGACTTTTCCCTTCCATTTCCTATTTTTAACAGTTTTATTGAGGTATAATTTATATATGAGGAATGGCCCAATTGAATGTATAAAATTTGATGAATTATACATAGGCCTACGCCTGTGATATTAATACCATCAGCACTTATTCCACTTATATGAGGTATCTATAATAGTCAAACTCATAGAAGCAGAAAATATAATATTTATAATTGTTATATCTTCATGATAAATTGACCTTTATATCATTATATAATGTTCTTTAACCAACGTGACAATTTTGAGTTAAAATGTACTTTGTATGACACACATACATACACACACAGAAACAACTCTACTAACATCTCAATCTTGGACCTCCCAGACTCCTGCACTGTGAGATAATAAATTTCTATTGTTTAAGCCACCTAACTTGTGTTATTTTGTTATTGAAGCATGAGCAGAGTAATAGTAAACATTCTTATGTAAACACTAAAATCTTATCAATAGTGCATAGAACCTACAAGCCAAAAGATGAAAAAACCTAGATTAAGAAAATTATACACACGTTCACAAAATGTGAATAAATCACAAAAAGATAAGAAAAGAGTCATACAAAGCATAGGAAAATTAAAGATTGTAACAATGAAGCCAAGATTATGATCACAATAAAATAAAACAAACTCCCAAGTTAATATTTAAAGTTTGAAAAAATAATTTAGATATATTCCTAAATAATATGAGGGAATATTTTATAATATGAGGGTATAATAATTCATATACATCCCCAAAAAAACATAAAGTACTAGAAAAATACTAAAATATAATAATATCAAATGTGATATAATTTGAAACAAGAAAACTTCCACTAGAGCAAAGTTCTTGACCTTGGCATTATTGTCATTTTGGATTACTGGTCTGTAACATGCTTACCAACATTCCTAGGCTCCACCAACTAGATCCTAGTTGTACCCCCATCCATGTATCACACCTGAACATATCTCTACACATTGCCAAATGTGAGCACCAATGCCTCGAGGGACATCCCCGGCCTGTCTACATCACTTTACTCCTTCCTGTAGAGGGAAAACAGCTCCTCTGATTGGAAAGTTCGGCATAAGGAACCGAGCCTGTTAGATTCACCTCCTCCCTCTCTTTTGGGATCAGACAGCCTGCCTGCTTGCAGAGTATTCTTTCTTATTTTCTATGCCACATTTGTATAGGTTTTGCCAATGCTGCTTATAGTTGTGTGGGAAACTTAATTCAGGAATATAAAATAATCTTGGCTGACACGCTGACTTTTATTTTTCAGTCTCATCTTTATCAACAGTAAGTGTGATATTTTCAACTCCATATGCCTGACTACCCTGGCTATGTAACATTTAGTTTCAGCTTATTAAAAATGAGTGTTTGTAATGCCTTAGAATCCAAACAAAATGCCTCTCCTTATTGATGTCATTATTAATAATTTTTAACTTAAGAAAACTGCAGTTTTGAAAATTAATTAATTTGTAGAAGATTATATAGGAGTAAGAAGTAAACACGGGATTTGAATACAGCCCTATCTCTAGAGCCTATGCTTTTATAATTATTCTAAATCTGATTTTGTTACCCTCTTGCTTAATATTATTCTGTGCTTCCCCTAACAATTCTTTATCTGTTCACTAATTCAAATATTTAGGTGCCTAGTATGTGTCATATTTTAGGTATAAAACAATAAATAAAATAGATACAGCCTCCATTCCAATAATTTTACAATATAGTGGGAGACACAAACAAGTGACTACTAAAATAAAATGTTGGATTGAAATAGAGAGCAAATACCTACAAAAAGAGCACCTGACCTCAACCTGTAGGGTGAGCAAAGCTCTGTAGAAGAAGTAATATTAGCTAATGGATAGACAAGGGAGAAGGCAAAGGGAAAAAGGTATGCGAAGTATTCAAAGCCTCCAAAGTCCAAATGATTATGACAAGCTATTTCAGTCTGATGAGAATGAGAGTAGAAGAGGTTCGGTAAGGAGTTAGGCTAAAGAAAAACAGAAACTAGATTAAAATATGAATTTATAAGCCACATTTAGGGGTGCGGGCTTAAATCTTAACAGATAGGAAGCCATAAAACATATTTTTAAACAAGGTGTTAAAATTATTATATTTGCATTTTATTAAAACACTTAATTTGGCTAACATAGGAGAGAGAGGAAGGGGGAAAAAAAAAAAGTAAAAAGTCCAGTCAAAGAAAAAGGTCCAGTCAAAAGACTATCCCGTTGTTAAGATGAGAAGAGACATAGAAGGCGTCTCAACACACTAAGAAAGTAACGTAAGCTGGGGAGAAAAGGGTAAAGGAGCTAAGAATGATTTCCACGTTCTGGGATAGATGGTGCCAACAGTTACACAGATGGGAAATACAGGATGAGAACTGCACTGGGGAGTTAGGGAATCAGGGGAAGACTGGGAGCTAATGACTTCAATCTTAGGTTGAGCTTTAAGTACCTTTTGGGAAATTTTGATGAACATGACAAAAAAGCAGTATGATATCAATTTCTATTCAACAGTTTTCTGAGAAGTTGCTGTGCATCACACACTCTATGCTGGGCACTGTGGATGCAGTATATAATACTGAATGCTTGTTTATCTGTCCTCTTGATTCTTACCATCCATGAGAGAATATAGAAGCAGAAAAACTAATTATATTGATAAGTGCTATAAAAGGGAAGTATGAAAAGGAGCAGATCAGAAAGACAAATATCTATCACATGTTCTCACTCACGTGTAGAAACTAAAAAAGCTGATCTTATGGAGGTAGAGAGTAAAATGATACAAACTAGAGATTGAGTGGGGTGTTGGGGAGGCGATGAAGACAATTGGGTTAATGGGTACAAACATACAATTAGATAGAAGGAATACATTCTGTTGTTTGATGGAAGAGTAGAGTGACTATAGTTAACAACAACATATTGTATATTTCAAAATAGCTAGAAGAGAGGATTTGAAATATTCCGAACACATGGAAATAATGAATGCTCAAGGTGATGGATATTCTAAATACCCTGACTTGATCATTTCATATTCTATGCATGTAACAAAATGTCACATGCATCCCATGAAAATGTACAAATATATATCGATAAAAATAAATTTAAAAATCAATAAATGAAAAGGTACAGGGAATGTAATCTACTTTGAAGGTGTTAAAATACTTCCTTAAAAAATTGATATGAAACAAAAAATGTATTATACCTGAAAAGAGATGCCTAGTCTGTAAATAAATGGCAGGCCTACTTTACATTTCTTTTCAGAATATGACATATCAAACTACTGAGATATTAAGCTTTGAAAGATGATATGGTTTAGATTTGTATCCCCTCCCAAATCGCATGTCAAAGTGTAATCCCCAATGTTGGAGGAGGGGTCTGGTGGGAAATGATTGGATCAAGGAGGCAGATTTCCCTGCTTGCTGTTCTCATAATAGTGAGTTCTCATGAGATCTAGTTGTTTAAAAGTGTGTAGCACCTTCTCTTCTTTCTCTTCCTCCTGCCCCAGCAGTGTAGGATGTGCTTGTTTTGCCTTCACCTTCCTTCATAATTGTAGGTTTTCTGGCCTCTCCAGTAATGCTTCCTGTACAGCCTGCTGAACCATGAGCCAATTAAACCTCTTTTCTTTATAAATTACCCAGTCTCAGGTAGTTCTGAGAGGTGAAGCCAGCTGAACTTCCTGGGTCCAGTGGGGACTTGGAGAACTTTTCTGTCTAGCTAAAGGATTGTAAATGCACCAATCAGCACTCTGTAAAAATGCACCAATCAGCGCTCTATGTCTAAAGGATTGTAAACATACCAATCAGCACTCTGTAAAATGGACCAATCAGCATTCTGTAAAATGGACCAATCAGCAGGACGTGGACAGGGACAAATAAGGGAATGAAAGCTGGCCACCCCCTAGCCAGCAGTGGCAACCAGCTCAGGTCCCCTTCCATGCTGTAGAAGTTTTGTTCTTTCATTCTTCACAATAAATCTTGCTGCTGCTCACTCTGTGGTTCTGCACCACCTTTAAGAGCTGTGATGGTTGTCGCAAAGGTCCATGACTTCATTCTTGAAGTCAGTGGGACCACGAACCCACGGGAAGGAAGAAACTCTGGACACATCTGAAGGAACAAACTCTGGACAGGCCAGCTTTAAGAGCTGCAACACTCACCAGGAAAGTCTGCAGCTTCATTCTTGAAGTCAGCAAGACCAAGAACCCACTGGAAGGAATACATTCCAGACACAGTTCTTTATAGTAGTGCAAGGATGGACTAATACAGCAGATACTATTGTTCTTAAGCTTTGTAATGAGAATCCCGGAGATATGTTCATAACCTAATTTTATTTTTGCAATTTACTTTTTCCTAAGCTTTTTATGCATCAAATATATTGTTGAATAACTTCTATGAGCCATTAGTACAGTTGTGATGGACTATCAAAAATGTTATATAAGTGATGGAAGATGAGATTTATTGAAACTAAGTGATTGAGCTTTGACTTAAAATTTATGCTGTTGACCTTGATCAGACAGTATGCAGTTATGGAAAGTTTATGATCTAGTAATTTGTCATGGTCATAGCTCTACCACAGAAAAACTGATTTATAAAAGTTTTCCTGATAAGCCCATGTTAGTTGAATGGTATTTTAATGTGTTTTAAACTTGGATCCACCTCTCACTATTGTCTAATGTTGTTTTAGTTACATATTGGTCTGATATTGTAAACATAACTTGTTCTCCCACAGTCCTTACTAATTTGATTATTGATTTTGGAAAATGCATTAACAGTGGTTGGTATGAAGGGATGAACTTAATTGTACTATCAATATTCATATAGAGGTCCAATAATAAAAGACAATGAGAAGTGTAATTAAAGAGGTATGAAGTTTCCAAACTTTTCCTCCCCTATTCAGTGCTCATTACAATATCAAGGCAAAATGAAGACTTTGATTTGTTGTTTGATATCTCAGTTAATTAACTGTAATTCTTTTGCTAAAAAGTAGGCATAATAAGTTGAAATCAGTAATAGCATCTCTACACTCAGGCTGAGGACGATGGGGAAGGTGAAGACTTCATTTTTCCACAAATAGTATGCAGATAAATGATGTTTAGTATTTAGCATGAAGTCCTTAAGATGACTAGTTTAGAACTTCAGAGTTTATGGGTGGTGCTGGAGGTTATAAAGTATAGTAATGCATTACTACAAGCAAGGATCAGAGACCTCTAGATGAGAGTGACAGTTGTCAGCACTCTACCTATAACAATATGGGTAGGGTGGACAAAGTATGAACATTGTATCAAGAGTGGGATGGTATAGGTGTAGAACTGGGAAGTTTGGAATCATATAAAACTTCTAGGAAATCATGAAATGCTTGCTCTCTGTTCAGACTAAGCCTGACCCTTTCTTGACTTTATTCAATGACATGGAAGACAATTTAGGACAACTTTTGGCCTCCTGTATAATGGATATTTATATATCCATTTTATTTATATATATAAAGCCCTGGTGTGTGTGTGTGTGTGTATATGTGTGTGTGTGTGTGTGTGTGTGTGTGTATATATATAAAATGTCTCTTTCTCTAACCATAGGATTGGGAAGATTTCTATTTTTGTCATCTGTCTGATTTAAGTTTTATTACAATGAACTTATGCTTCTTTCATAAACAGGGAAGAATTAATTCATTTACAATCCCTTCTCTAACTTAGCATATATGAATATTTCAACAGACTCAAAATTATCTACAAGTCTTTTAAGGTTATTATAATGTTAATAAATTCCTAGGGAGCAACATATTACCTTTTTAATAGTTTAAATTATTACCTGGACATAGCTGCCACGACTAATATTAATGAAATAACAAGTACTTGGAAACATTACTAATAGAATTTTTTACCTTGGGAGAAAAAGTGCCACAGAAAATAAATTAAATGGTAGTCTACATTATCATGCAGTTATTGGTATTAGAATTCTCCATTTGACTGCACATTCTAAAATTTTATTTGTGTTTTAAAATGTGATATATTATCTGGATGTGACACCCAGCCAACTGTGCAAAGGAATGGTTACTAGACAATGAACTGAAAAACTTAACAGAAATGGTCTCTATTTTCAGAAGACCTATGGAAATCAGAATGGCAATGGCATAGTTTGTACATTCATAAAAATAATGTTAAGTTGTACTATTTTTGTGAACTTACAAAGTTACAATCATTGTCCTCAGCATAGCTTTCTCATCTTATAGATGTAGAAATTGAGGCCTAGGATAAAAAGATAACTTGCCTAAAGTTTCTCAAATCATTAAAGAGTATAGAAAGAATTTGAACCAAGCTTATCTATTAATTCTTCACTCTATCATCTGAACTGCTTTTATTGGTTAATAGTAGTTAACTATTCATTAGAATGTATATGGGGTGTTGGTGGATAAAAGAAAGGTAAGCTTTATTTACCATTATTTGTGATAAAAATCCATTCATAATTGAATTGGTGAAATTTCAGTGACTGTTAAATTGGATATCTAAAAAGAGTTAATAACATATTGAGCAGATTTTCTATAATTTACATGTTCATATATACATGTGTTCATAAGTTAGTCACTTGCTTTGCTTCTTTGCTTAACTCATTCATAATTCCTGACTGTTTCAATGTTTTCTTATTTCTTGATTACAGAATAGCTCAAACCAGAAGTTCTTAAAATTCCTTTGGAAATAAACCCATTTAAAAAGTTGTATAAAACTCTGGGTCTGCTTTGTCAATCCTTAAATGCCCATGCAAACAACAACAAAAAAAAACCCACAAGCATTCACAGATGATTTAAAGGGTTCACTGGTTTCCCAAAACTAGAGTGACCATAAATCTGGTTTTCTCAGGACAGTCCTGCTGTATACCTGTTGCCAGTGTCCCAAATGACTGTAATAGTACCCTGATTAAAACAGTAAATTATATGAACTCTCTACCTAAAAATGACTTGTTGTTTAAAATATATATCCATTCTTAATTTTCCTTTTATACTTATTTATTTTTAATTTTTGTGGGTACGTAGTAGGTATATATATTTATGGGATACATACAATGTTTTAATACAGGCATACAATGCAAAATAAGCACATCATGGATAATGGGGTATCCATTCCCTCAAATATTTATCCTTTGAGTTACAGTCAGTCCCATTACACTCTATAAGTTATTTTAAAATACACAACTAAGGGGTGCGCCCAAGATGGTTAAATAGGAACAGCTCCAGCCTCTAGCTCCCAGCGTGAGCAACACAGAAGATAGGTGATTTCTGCATTTTCAACTGAGGTACTGGGTTCATCTCACTGGGGCATGTCGGACAGTTGGCACTGGTCTGCGGGTGCAGCCCAACCAGCGAGAGCTGAAGCAGGGTGAGGCATCGCCGCCTCACCTGGGAAGTGCAAGGGGGAAGGGAATTCTTTTTCCTAGCCAAAGGAGAGTGAGACACACAACACCTGGAAAATCAGGTAACTCCCACCCTAATACTGTGCTTTACCAAGGGTCTTAGCAAATGGCACACCAAGAGATTATATACCACACCAGGCCCAGAGGGTACCACACCCACGGATCCTCTCTCATTGCTAGTGCAGCAGTCTGAGATCTAACTGCAAGATGGCAGTGAGGCTGGGGGAGGGGCACCCACCATTGCAGAGGCTTAAGTAGGTAAACAAAGCCACCAGGAAGCTTGAATTGGGTGGAGTCCACCACAGGTCAGGGAGGCAGGCCTGCCTCTGTAGACTCCTCCTCTGGGGACGGGGCATAGCTAAACAAAAATCAGCAGAAACCGCGGCAGAGGTAAATGCCCTGTCTGACAGCTTTGAAGAGATCAGTGGATCTCCCAGCACGGAGGCTGAGATCTGAGAACAGACAGACTGCCTGCTCAAGTGGGTCCCTGACCCCTGAGTAGCCTAACTGGGAGACATCCCCCACTAGGTGCAAATCAACACCTCACACCTCACACGGTGGGGTACATCCCTGAGACGAAGCTTCCAGAGCAAGAATCAGACAGCAACACTCACTGTTAAGCAATATTCTATCTTCTCAGCCTCCACTGCTGATACCTTGGCAAACAGGGTCTGGACTGGACCTCAAGCAAACTCCAATAGACCTACAGTGGAGGGTACTGTTAGAAGGAAAACTAACAAACAGAAAGGACACCCACACCAAAACCCCATCAATACGTCACCATCATCAAAGACTAAAGGCAGATAAAACCACAAAGATGGGGAAAAAGCAGGGCAGAAAAGTTGGAAATTCAAAAAATCAGAGCACATCTCCCCCTCCAAAGGAACGCAGCTCATCGCCAGCAACAGAACAAAGCTGGACGGAAAATGACTTTGACGAGTTGAGAGGAGAAGGCTTCAGTTGATCAAACTTCTCAGAGCTAAAGGAGGAACTACATAACCAGTGCAAAGAAACTCAAAACCTTGAAAAAGGAATGGATGAAAGGGTAACTAGAATAATCAATGCAGAGAAGACCTTAAAAGAACTGATGGAAATGAAAACCATAAGATGAGAACTATGTGACAAATGCACAAGCTTCAGTAACAGACTCAATCAACTGGAAGAAAGCGTATCAGCGATTGAAGATCAAATGAATGAAATGAAGCGAGAAGAGAAGTGTAGAGAAAAAAGAGTAAAAAGAAATGAACAAAGCCTCCAAGAAATATGGGATTATGTGAAAAGACCAAATCTACATCTGATTGGGGTGCCTGAAAGTGATGGGGAAAATGGAACCAAATTGGAAAACACTCTGCAGGATATCATCCAGGAGAACCTCCCCAATCTAGTAAGGCAGGCCAACATTCAAATTCAGGAAATACAGACAATGCCACAGAGATGCCCCTAGAGAAGAGCAACTCCAAGACACGTAATTCTCAGATTCACCAAAGTTGAAATGAAGGAAAAATGTTAAGGGCAGCCAGAGAGAAAGGTAGGGTTACCCACAAAGGGAAGCCCATCAGACTAACAGCAGATCTCTTGGCAGAAACTCTACAAGCCAGAAGAAAGCGGGGGCCAATATTCAACATTCTTAAAGAAAAGAATTTTCAACCCAGAATTTCATATCCAGTCAAACTAAGTTTCATAAGTGAAGGAGAAATAAAATCCTTTACAGACAAGCAAATGCTTAGAGGTTTTGTCACCACCAGGCCTGCCCTACAAGAGATCCTGAAGGAAGCACTAAACATGGAAAGGAACAACAGGTACCAGTCATTGCAAAAACATGTCAAAATGTAAAGTCCATCAATGCTAGGAAGAAACTGCATCAACTAGCAAGCAAAAAAACCAGGCTAATATCATAATGACAGGATCAAGTTCACACATAACAATATTAACCTTAAATGTAAATGGACTAAATGATCCAATTAAAAGACACAGACTGACAAATTGGATAAAGAGTCAAGACTCATCAGTTTGCTGTATTCAGGAGACCCATCTCACATGCAGAGACACACATAGGCTCAAAATAAAGGGATGGAGGAAGATCTACCAAGCAAATGGAAAACAAAAAAAAGCAGGGGTTGCAATCCTAGTCTCTGATAAAACAGACTTTAAACCATCAAAGATCAAAAGAGACAAAGAAGGCCATTACATAATGGTAAAGGGATCAATTCATCAGGAAGAGCTAACTATCCTAAATATATATGCACCCAATACAGGAGCATCCAGATTCATAAAGCAAGTCCTTAGAGACTTACAAAGAGACTTAGACTCCCATATAATAAAAATAGGAGACTTTAACTCCCCACTGTCAACGTTAGACAGATCAACGAGGCAGAAAGTTAACAAGGATATTCAGGAATTGAACTCAACTCTGCACCAAGCGGACCTAGTAGACATCTACAGAACTCTCCACCCCAAATCAACAGAGTATACATTCTTCTCAGCACCACATTGCACTTATTCCAAAATTGACCACGTAGTTGGAAGTAAAACACTCCTTAGCAAATGTAAAAGAACAGAAATTATAACAAACTGTCTCTCAGACCACAGTGCAATCAAACTAGAACTCAG
>NW_012104009.1:1104934-1106048 GCF_000951045.1 Mandrillus leucophaeus
GACACATTTAAAGCAGTGTGTAGAGGGAAATTTATAGCACTAAAAGCCCACAAGAGAAAGCTGGAAAGATCTAAAATTGACACCTTAACATCACAATTAAAAGAACTAGAGAAGCAAGAGCAAACACATTCAAAGGCTAGCAGAAGGCAAGAAATAACTAAGATCAGAGCAGAACTGAAGGAGGTAGAGACACAAAAAACCTTCCAAAACATCAACGAATCCAGGAGCTGGTTTTTTGAAAAGATCAACAAAATTGATAGACCCCTAGCAAGACTAAAAAAGAAGAGAAGAGAGAAGAATCAAATAGATGCAATAAAAAATGATAAAGGGGATATATCACTACCGACCCCACAGAAATCCAAACTACCATCAGAGAATACTATAAACACCTCTATGCAAATAAACTAGAAAACGTAGAAGAAATGGATAATTTCCTGGACACTTACACTCTCCCAAGACTAAACCAGGAAGAAGTTGAATCCGTGAATAGACCAATAGCAGGCTCTGAAATTAAGACAATAATTAATAGACTACCAACCAAAAAACGTCCAGGACCAGACAGATTCACAGCCAAATTCTACCAGAGGTACAAGGAGGAGTTGGTACCATTCCCTCTGAAACTATTCCAATCAACAGAAAAAGAGGGAATCCTTCCTAACTCATTTTATGAGGCCAACATCATCCTGATACCAAAGCCTGACAGAGATACAAAAAAAAAGAGAGAGAATTTTAGACCAATATCCCTGATGAACATCGATGCAAAAATCCTCAATAAAATACTGGGAAGCCAAATCCAGCAGCACATCAAAAAGCTTATCTACCATGATCAGGTAGGCTTCATTCCTGGGATGCAAGGCTAGTTCAACATATGCAAATCAATAAACATAATCCAGCATATAAACAGAACCAAAGACAAAAACCACATGATTATCTCAATACATGCAGAAAAGGCCTTGTAAAAAATTCAACAGCCCTTCATGCCAAAAACTCTCAATCAATTCGGTATTGATGGAATGTATCTCAAAATAATAAGAGCTATTTATGACAAACCCACAGCCAATATCATACTGAATGGGCAAAAACTGGAAAAATTCCCTTTGAAAACTGGCACAAG
>NW_012104009.1:1107559-1147688 GCF_000951045.1 Mandrillus leucophaeus
GATGTGGAGAAATAGGAACACTTTTACACTGTTGGTGGGACTGTAAACTAGTTCAACCATTGTGGAAAACAGTGTGGTGATTCCTCAAGGATCTAGAACTAGAAATACCATTTGACCCAGCCATCCCATTACTGGATATATACCCAAAAGATTACAAATCATGCTGCTATAAAGACACATGCACACATATGTTTATTGCGGCACTATTTACAACAGCAAAGACTTGGAATCAACCCAAATGTCCATCAGTGACAGACTAGATTAAGAAAATGTGGCACATATACACCATGGAATACTATTCAGCCATAAAAAAGGATGAGTTCGTGTCCTTTGTAGGGACATGGATACAGTTGGAAACCATCATTCTCAGCAAACTATCACAAGAACAGAAAACCAAACACCGCATGTTCTCATTCATAGGTGGGAACTGAACAGTGAGATCACTTGGACACGGGAAGGGGATCATCACACATCAGGTCCTATTGTGGGGGAGGGAAGAATAGCATTAGGAGATATACCTAATGTAAATGACGAGTTAATGGGTGCAGCACACCAACATGGCACATGTATACACATGTAACAAACCCACATGTTTTGCACATATACCTTAGAATTTAAAGTATAATTTTTAAAAAATTATAATAATTATAAAAAATATTTATATACACACACATATATACAATAAAGTAACTATTGACTATTGTCACCCTTTT
The DNA here is from genome assembly GCF_000951045.1 of Mandrillus leucophaeus. Taxonomy (NCBI): domain Eukaryota; kingdom Metazoa; phylum Chordata; class Mammalia; order Primates; family Cercopithecidae; genus Mandrillus; species Mandrillus leucophaeus. The sequence goes on from NW_012104009.1 coordinate 1,108,273, forward strand.
CAGTGTCAAATGGTGGGTCTTATTAATTTTTTCTACTTTTTGTACAAATTAAGCACTCCCATCCCCCACTCCCCACCCTCCCACTACCCTTCCGAGTCTCTGGTAATTATCCTATGTCCATGAGTTCAATTATTTTGATTTTTAGATCCCACAAATAAGTGAGAACATGCGATGTTTGTTTTTCAGTGCCTGGTTTATTTCATCTAACATAATAATCTCCAGTTCCATCCCTGTTGTTACAAATGACTGGATCTCCTTCTCTTTAAAGGCTGTGTCATTCTCCATTGTGTATATGTACTACATTTTCTTTATCCTTTTGCCTGTTGATAGACATTTAGGTGGCTTCCAAATCTTAGCTATTGTAAACAGTGCTGAAACAAACATAGGAGTACAGATATCTCTTAGGTATACTGATTTCCTTTCCTTGGTGTTTATACCAAGCAGTGGGATTGCTGGAACATACAGAAGCTCAATTTATAGGTTTTTGAAGAACCTCCAAACTGTTCTCCATAGTGATTGTACTAATTTACATTCCCACCAACAGTGTGCAAGGGTTCTCTTTTGTCCACAGTTTCACCAGTACTGTTATTGCCTGTTTTAGGATATAAGTCATTTTAACTGAGGTGAGATGATATCTCATTGTAGTTTTGATTTGCATTTCTCTGATGATCAGTGATGTTGAGCACCTTTTCATATATGCATGTTTACCAATTGTATGTCTTCTTATGAGAGATGTCTACTCAAATCTTTTGCCCATTTTTAAATTGTATGACTAGATTTTTTTTTCATGTAGAGTCGTTTGAGCTCCTTATATAATCTAGTCATTAATCCCTTGACATGTGGGTAGTTTGCAAATATTTTCTTCCATTCTTTGGGTTGTCTCTTCACTTTATTTATTGTATATTTTGCTGTACAGAAGGTTTTTAAGTTGATATTATACCATTTGACCATTTTTGCCTTGGTTTCCAATGCTGGTGGGAGTACTCCTCAAGAAATTTTTGCCCAAATATCCTGAGAATTTTCTCCAGTGTTTTCTTGTGGTAGTTTCACAGTTAGCTATCTTAGATGTAAGTCTTTAATCCATTTCAATTTGATTTTTGTATGTTGCAAGAGATAATGGTCTAGTTTTATTCTTCTGCATATGGATATTCAGTTTTCTCAGCACTATTTATTGAAGAAACAGTCTTTTCCCCAGTGAATGCTCTTGGCAACTTTGGCAAAAATGTGTCCACTATAGGTGTGTGGATTTGTTTCTGGGTTGTCTATTCTGTTCCATTGGTCTTTGTGTCTCTTTTTATACCAGCACCATACTGTTTTACTTACTATTTAGTCAGTTAATATGATTCCTCCAGTTTTGTTCTTTTTCCTTAGGATAGTGTTGGCTATTCTGGTTTTTTTGTGGTTCCACACAAATTTTAGAATTATTTTTTCTATTTCTGTGAAGAAAGTCATTGGAATATGTATAGATATTGATTTGAATTTGTAGATTGCTTTGAGTAGCATGGACACTTTAACAATATTAATTCTTCCAATCCATGAACATAGAATATTTTCTATATTTGTGGTGTCCTCTTCAATTTTCTATTTCTTTCATCGGGGTTTTATAGTCTTCATCATAGATACTGGATACCAGACCTTTATCGGGTGCATAGTTTGCAAACATTTTCTCCCATTCTGTAGGTTGTCTGTTCAATCTGTTGATAGTTTCCTTTGCTGTGCAGAAGCTCTTTAGTTTAATTAGGTCTCATCTGTCAATTTTTACTTCATTGCAATCGCTTTTGGAATCTTCATGAAACCTTTTCACATTACTATGTCTAGAATGGTATTACCTAGGTTGTCTTTCAGGGTTTTTATAGTTTAGGGTTTTACATTTAAGTCTTTAATCTATCTTGAATTGATTTTTGTGTATTGTATAAGGAAAGGGTCCAGTTTCAATCTTCTGCATATCTGGGTTCTCTATTCTGTTCCATTGGTCTACGCATCTGTTTTTGAAACAGTACCATGCTTTTTTGATTACTGTAGCCTTGTGATGCCTCCAGCTTTGTTCTTTTGCTTAGGATTGTCTTGGCTATTCAGGCTCTTTTTTTGGTTCCATATGAATTTTAAAACAGTTTTTTCTAATTTTGTGAAGAATCTCAATGGTAGTTTAATAGGAATAGGACTGAATTTATAAATTGCTTTGGACAGTATGGCCATCTTAACAATATTGAGTCTTCCTATCCATGAGCACAGAATTTTTTTTATTTGTTTATCATCTCTCATTTCTTTGAGCGGTGTTTTTTGTTGTTGTTGTTGTTGTTCTCCTTGAAGAGATCTTTCACCTTCTTGGTTAGCTGTATTACCAGGTATTTTATTTTTTTGTGACAATTGTGAATGGGATTGTGTTTTTTGGCTCTCAGGTTGACTGTTTTCCGCATGAAGGAATGGTTCCTTTTAAAACAAAGTTATTAATCAGGCATTTAGATAACACAAAGCACACTTTTCACTGTTACTATATTTATAATTGTGTAGAAACACATTGGCAGATAAATACACATATACCTGTATTTATATAGGAATATGAAGTATTTTACAGACCTTTACTTAGAAAAATCAGCTACTACATTATTCTGTCAATTATAAATGTTACTACTTACTTTAATTATAGCAAAAAGCAATCCAAAACACTTGATCAAACCAATTTCTAGGGGACAAAACCCTATTTTGAATACAACAGAAAAACCAATAACTTAATTTCTGTGACACAAACTTACTTTGGAAAAACTTAGAACAAGAAAAACAAAACATACACAAAAATATCACTTAATGTCTAAGGGTCCTTATAGAATTTGGAAATAACTATTTCCAATTTCATAGGGAAATGTCCCTACATACTATCAAGCTGATTTTTAATAATAAATATATTTCCCTCAAAAAAACTAACAATTTGAGATTATCATTTTCTCTAAAAATAATAATCTCCTTGAATTTTCATCATGACATATGGCTTCACTTAATGTGTTATGCTCTTCAGCATTTTTTTTTCAACTTTTTTTATCAGGTCTCTAAAGTGAAAAATTCAATCAAGTTTCAATGCAGCAATCAAATTCTCCTGTTCTTATGATTTCACCTTGTTCTCAGATGTACTCTCATTTCAACTAATTCTCTGTGTAAGAAAATTCCACATTTTCTGTCAATATATTTGTATTTAATCATAAACAATCATGTCATTTTTTGGCCTGGTGAGAATCAAAACTGAATTGTTCATTTTTAAGCCTCTTACAAAAGCACATAGAATAAAAACTTGAGTTAATCTTCAAAATAAGATTTAAACATTTCTAAAGCACTCTTAGTCTATTTTTGTTTTTCCTCTTTTAAGTGGGACACAAGGTCATTTTGGACAAAACATTTTTTTCCTATTCAGAGCAATTTCAATAACATTCTAACCTCTCTACCCCCACCCTCCCCGACACACTCACTCATTCCTTTGGAAGACTTGTTTCTCTTCCCCATCCATGCTAATGTTACTCTGCTTAGGGTATTAATTATTATTATTATTTTTTTTTTTTTTGAGACGAAGTCTCGCTCTGCCGCCCAGGCTGGAGTGCAGTGGCCGGATCTCAGCTCACTGCAAGCTCCGCCCCCCGGGTTCCCGCCATTCTCCTGCCTCAGCCTTCCGAGTAGCTGGTACTACAGGCACCCGCCACCTCGCCCGGCTAGTTTTTTGTATTTTTTTGTTTTAGTAGAGACGGGGTTTCACCGTGTTAGCCAGGATGGTCTCTATCTCCTGACCTCGTGATCCGCCCGTCTCGGCCTCCCAAAGTGCTGGGATTACAGGCTTGAGCCACCGCACGCGGCCAGGGTATTAATTATTTTATCACACTCACTAGCCATGGTAATTGTTTCAGAGTTTGCACTTAAGTCTCAAGCCAGACTACTTACACGTTTGCCCCACATTTTTATGTACTGAATCTGAGAAAGACACCTCCCTCCTTTAAGACTGATGAATTGTAATAATATAAACCTGTAGCTGCCTGCATCCATTTCTTTTCTTTTGCGTGCTTTGTATAGGAATAGCCTACCCACTTGCTTTGTTTGTTTATTTGTTTGCTTGATTTGGGGTCTTGCTCTGTCGTCCAGGTTTGTTTGTTTGTTTGAGGACAAATCTTGCTCTTTCTCCCAGGCTGGAGTGCAGAGGCATGATCTCGGCTCACTGCAACTTCCACCTCCCGGGTTCAAGTGATTCTCCTGCCTCAGCCTCTGGAGTATCTGATTACAGGCACACGCCACCATACCCAGGTAATATTTTTTTTTTTTTTTTTGTATTTTCAGTAAAGACAGTGTTTCACCATGTTGGCCAGGTTGGTCTCAAACTCCTAACCTCAAGTGATCCACCCGCCTCAGCCTCCCAAAGAACTGAGATTACAGGCGTGAGCCACTGGGTCTGGCCTGCCCACACGTTTATAACAGAATAGAAGTCTGAACTACCAAGTTAGAAGACACACAAACTTCTAGAAGACTACCTTCACTTCCGGTACCAACTGCAAGTTTAAAACATTTCCAAAACCATTCTCGTGTTTTATAATTAGCTAGACAGACTCACAGAACTCACCAAAAGCTCTAATTCTCATGGTTACAGTTTATTACAAGGAAAAGATACACATAAAAATTATCCAAGGGAAGAAGTGTACATGGCAGAGTCTAGGAAGTTTCCAAATGCAGAACTTCTGTTGCCCTTTCCCCATGGAATCAGGATGCGTTACTCTCTTGGTGTTGATGTGTGACAATTATGCACAGGGTACTGCCAACCAGAGAAGCTCACCTGAGCTTCGGTGTTCAGAGTTTCACTGAGGCTCCATTATGTAGGCATGATTGATCACCCATGGGGCTGATTTCAGTCTGCACCTAGACTGATACAACATGACCCAAAGCCCCCACACTAAGTTACATTGTTGCTCCTTCTGGCATGGTCAGCTCCTACCCTAAGACTAGACAGGTGGGGCCAGCCAAATTCTTTACTACCCACAGGCTTACAGATAGAGATGAGACAGAGATACAAACAAACAGACAGAGAGAGAGAGTGAATTTTTGAGTCCTGTAGCTGATGGTGATGGAGGACTACACAACCCCTGTCTGTCCAAGTTACATGAGTCAATACATTATCATGTGTGTCATTAAGATCTGACATTGATTCTAGGATAAGAAACTCTCCTCTCAAACTTTTTTGTACAGACAGAGTTTTCTAGACACTAAGGCACCTTTCAGCTCAACCTGTATTTACTATTTACCTGCCATGGAAGATGGAAAGAGAAAAGACTTGGTAGGGCAGGGTGCAGGATAAGACAGGAAGCTGAACACTGTAGGTCAAAGTATCCGTCTTTAAGGAGCTTTCAGTTATGCATTATCCTCCATCGGTCCTGTCCAAATGGCAGATCTGCTTAGTTTGGATAGTGCCATGGTATTTCTTTACTAAAGCTTCAGTGTTTAGAACTAGAGTGATGGCTGAAACAATTCTAAGTAAGAAGGTCAAGCCTGACCAAATTCAGAAATGCCTACTGTAGTAGACAGAATAATGAATCCTACAATGATGCCCACATCCTAAAACCTGTGACTATATTATCTTACATAGCAAAACAGACTTTGAAGATATGGTTAAATGGGGATCATGAGATGAGGACATTATCCTAGATTATCCAGGTAATCCAGATAGTCTCGATGTAATCACGACAGTCCTTATAAGGGAAGGCAAGAAGGTCAAAGTCAGAAAAGATATGAGGATGGAAGCAGAGGTTGGAGTGATGCACTTCAAGGTTAAGGGAAGGGCCATGAGCTGAAGAATGCAGGCAATGTCTGGAAGGTGAAATGGGAAGGAAACAGATTATCCTGAGCCTTCGGAAGGAGCACAGACCTGATGACACTTGATTGTAGCCCCATAAAACTCATTTAGGATTTATGACCTCCAAAACAGTAAGGTCATATGTTTGTGTTGTTTTAAGCTATCTTGTGGCAATTTGTTTTAGCAGCAATAGGATCCACATGCATGAACTCAATTTTAAAACAAGAGGCCTGAAGTAGTAACCAATAAAGTTGAGAAGGTACTAAAGTCCCTCAGTTTCCCTTTTAGAGTAGAATTGACCACGATGGGAATTTCTTCATATCACTTATGCAAAAATAACTTCCCTCTAATTACACAACCTCTGCCTCATGCCATATTTTTTTCAATTAAGCTTGCAGCAGAATAGTTAACAACTTGTGCTTGTTTTGTTTCATGGTGGTGTTTTTCTATTATCCACTGCCCATTCTTCATTCTTGTATTTTTTTAAAGAAGGACTCCCCTGCAATTCTCTATCCATGGTCTTTGGCTGCAACAAATCTTCTACAGAGCTTCGGGGATGGGCACATGATGCCACCTCCAGTTAGGCAGAAGATTCTACACATTTAACTACAATGATTGGTTCAGGAAAATGCATGTAACCCTAATGAAAATCAAGCCCAGATCTTTAGGCTGGTGCCAAGGGGCAAGTGCAGTCCTGGAGCTGCTGGTGACTTTCATCATTCATGCAATGAAGTTAACTGTCTGAGAAAAGAAGGTCATACAGGAAAAAGCACAGGCAGGAAATGGAAATTGAGAGAAACAGAAACTGAGAGAGACAAAGAGACAGAGCATCAGAGAGAAAGACAGAGAGAGATCTAGGCTCTGGTGCCAGCTGTGACAAAACAAGGTCACTTTATTTGATCCTTGTAGTTATGTTAACAATTAAGTTTAATTGTTGGTTTAAAGAGTATTTTAAAGGGAGTTTCGTGACTGGAAAAGCTAGAATCTTGACTCACACAAGTAGCTCAGGTGCACTCAGATTAAAACAGTATGAAGCAGATGGGAGCCCAGCTGGATCGAGAAGTGCAAAAGATCCCAGTTTCTCCAACTCTGACTTCTTAGATCATGGAAATATTCATATTCAGAAAAATAAGAATCTCTCACCTATTCACAGGTGCCTGGGATTTCTTCAAAGAAGGATTCACCAAACTAGTGGTAAAGGCTTACAATTTTATACAGCTAGACGACAGAAATTTATAACTGATTTACTTAGTGTCACTAAAGTAATTTTATTATGAAAACTGATACACTCTGAAACTGAAAAGGAACACTAATGTTTATGTCAAGGCAACAGGCATAAACAATGACTATTTCAGGCAAAACAGGATATGATCATCCTACCCAGAAAGAGTATGGCAAGTAAACTGACTTTTGTTTCAGAAAGCTTGAGTTCAAACCCTGCCTCTGTCACTGCAGGCTTGTAGGCTCTTTAGCACTCAGGATTTTTTTTTTTTTTTCTTATTTTAAAATAGTTGGGATAGAACTCTCAAATGATTACTGTGAGAACTAAACACTTGATTAAAAAAAAATATGTAAGCACTTACCAACCACAAACACATGTCCATTAGTTATTATTATTATTATTATTAGAATCTTATTTTGTTAGAAGGAAGAAAGGGAGAAGGGTACCGCAGAGATGAAGTGAGACAAGAAAAGACAAAAGGATGAAAAGTGGTCAATGGGGCAGCTCTGGGCTTGAGTGTGTACCTGTGGGTGGCTGCAACCTTTCTTGAAGGCAGAGGACACCACCTAGAGGTAACATGGGTGCATCACACTCTATTGGCAGCGCTCCTGAGTCTTTGTAATAAGGACATTTTGTTAGCATTTCCATCAAAGGAATTGATCGTTGAGGGGCTGGCAGCCTGCCCAGCTCCACAAACAGGAGTGAACTCTGGCCCTACTCTGATCCATTTAAATATTATGTGACCATCTTAAGAAAACACTTCTCAGTAAATCTTTGATTTTACTTTCTTCGACTTAGCTAGCTAGAGAGTTGGATGCAAGCCCCAGCTCCCCTACAAGGAGCTGTGGGATCTTGAGGAATTCACTGAAGCTGTGAAATGCAATTTCCTAAAATGAGGGTGGATCAGAGTCATTTAACAGAAAATACCGTGTAGTCCAATTTTAATTCAACATCTGGCTCCACTAATTACCTTGGGAAAATTATTTGCCCTTCAATATCTTCATTTTCTCAAAAAAAAAAAAAAGGTGAAAATAACAACAGTACCTTTCTCATGAAGTTGTTATGAGGATTAAATGAGATGCTGAGTGTAATGCACTCACAAGAACAGCTGGTTGATGCAATCTGTGCTTGATAGTTCATTATTTTCTCATTCGTTGGTGCCTCCCAGACATAACCTTCTACAGTTAAATTAATGTAGTCTAAACCAATGCAAGTAGACTTTATCTAGCTTTTAAAATGTATGAGGGCCAGGCATGGTGGCTTATGCCTGTAATCCCACCACTTCGAGAAGCCAAGGCAGGAGGATTGCTTGAGCCCAGCAGTTTGAGACCAACCTGGGCAACATGGCAGACCTCGTCTCTACAAAACATTTAAAAATTAGCTGAATGTGGTGGTGCACACTTGTGTTCTCAGCTACTTGGGAGGCTGAGGTAGAAGAATAGTTTGTGCCCGGGAGGTCAAGGCTGCAGTAAGACGTATTCACACTACTGCACTCCAGCCTGGGTGACAGAGTGAGACCCTGTCTCAAAAGAGAAGAGGGAGGAAGGGAGGGAGGGAGGGAGGGAAGGACGGATAGATGGACAGACGGACGGAAGGAAGGAAGGAGAAATTTATGTAGCCATTGGCTTAACAAGTCCAGCTTCCTAAACTTCTAGTTCTAATTCATATTTTTCCCTAGTTGACTGACTTAAAGATGTGCTACCCTCTCAATTGCTGATGTATAGACCCATGACGCTGCAAGCCTCAGGATATATATTTACTTATTATTGAACAAAATCTAATTAGGCAACTACACTCAAAGGAAGTATCTAAGGCGAAGCCTACCAGCCTCCAAATAATCTCTGCCTTTTCATTCTATGCAGACTGAAATTTGCAATGGAAATGAGATCAGTACCATGTATATTCTTAGTTTAGAATATTCAAGTGGCACATTTCTTCGGATTTAACATGTACAGTATTTTAAACAACAATAATTGTTTGACAGAAGACTCCAAACCCTTTTTATGCAGCTGTTGCTTTCAGTTACTGAAAGATAAGAAATTTTAATTATATGGTGAAACATTCTCATCAGGAGCCTCTTGGAAATATCTTTTCTAAAACATAAATTGACCACTTGTGCTATTTTATCTCTATTCTCATTACTGAAAATTATTTGAAGTTCCATAAAAATTGAATAGCTTAAAATAAATTAAAATTCTGGGTTAAAAAATACAGGAATCAAATTCAAGATTTTTGAACACTCTGTCCTTTTTGTTCTAGCCTACACAACTTCATCAACTCACAATTAATTGAGTAAGTATTGTGTTTGGTCTAACAGATCTGGGCATGAGCTCTATGCATGATTCATCACAAGCATATAGGATTTCTTTTACAAGGTGAAAAGGAAAAAAAAATAAGGAAAGTCTCATATTATTTTTGTCTCTTTTGTTAAATTTACTCTATAGAGCACATGCAGTGATCAAAATTTACTCAAAAACCTGAAGAATTTCTGTAGTCTTTAAAAATGTAGAGACAAAAGCTAGTTGTTAAAAATATACTAAAAAAAAAAAGAAAAGAAAAAAGAACAGTTTGTCTCTTAGAAAAGAAGAGCCCTATGAATCTGCATTATTATTCATTTAAACTCAATTTCAGAACCTATGTAAAAAACAGACAAGATCTGAAACCTTAAAAACTAACACATACCAAAGATGTATTATTTTCTGGTTTAATTCTTTTATTTTTTCTGAGATATAGCTATAAAGTAAATATACAGCATTTAAATATATATGCAGATTGTAAAAGTCATTTTCATTAATATCCATCTAATTTGGAATTATTAGACACTCACCCAAATATCACACTGTCCTAACAAAGATAAAATGATGCTGGTCAGAGCAGAAAACCAAAATTTATCAAGAAATTGATGGAACCATCTAATGAGAAATGCTAAAGAATAGAACAAACGCTGATAAAAAAAACTTGACGCAAAGCCTGTAAAGGCATGACAGTGCAAATAAGGTCAAATGAGCCAGGCAGCAATGCCATGTTTGGTGACGAAGACAATTGGCATTAGTCTTTTGGATACCACCCTGAATAACAAAAGGCATCAATTTTGAAGTCAAGTTATCAGGACTACACTTCTAAGGCTGAGATAATTAGAAGTGTTAAACAAGTTGCTTAACTTTGTCCTCAAACTCCACATATAGCAAACAAGGTAGTTTGATTTGTAACTTTAATGTAAGAGACAAAGAAAGGCTTTGTGTCCATGAACTCTGGTGAAGGAGAGGTGTCTAGAGGTATGTGAAATTTAAAATTTACTAAAATTTACTACTTTTTTAGAGACAAGGTCTTGCTCTATCACCTAGGCTAGAGCGCAGCATCACAATCATAGCTCACTGTAGCCTCGAGCTCCTAGGCTCAAGTGATCTTCCTACCTCAGCCTTTCGAGTAGTTGGGGCTGCAGGTGCAAGCCATGGCCCCTGGCTAATAGCAACTTTACTAAATAATTATTTTGATGTATTTCCATCTTGAAATTAAATACATCAAACCTCTGAAAATTATTCTGAGAGTATTCAGCATGTTAGCAAAGTTATGCAACTAAATTCATTGATGATAAACACAACATGGTTCAACAAGAAACAAACATGGATATTTAGAGATCATTTGTAACCTCTCTGAATGATGTAAATGAGAAAAATGTGCCATTCCACAATGGATCCCCTGGGGCTTCTCTATTAAACAGTTCTGACCAGCAAGTAGCACGTATCGATTAGGATACATATCTTAAATATGCAAATAGTACCCCCCCAAAGAGATCTACCAAGATATTTAGAATAATTTTAAAATTATACATCATGAGAGGACTGGCCTCCTTGTATGTGTAAAACACACAAGAAGATATAATGTAGTGCTCTGAAGCTGGAGTCACTGTCTTCATTTTTAAGCTTGTACTCTCATGATACTCATGGGATCCTACTTCTCTGTAAGAGCTTTTCTGACTATTAGAATGAGGCTCAAATTTAATTATGCCTCCAAATAGCTACCCAGTGACTATATCTGAAGGAGAGAAATCCTGTAAAATCATTTCTAGACAACCAGCTGTTATAAAACACAAAGTCTTTCCTCTTCTGATTTATATTGCTATTACATCATTCATCATGTAATTTTCAGATTTTAGCTAATGTCTGTTGCAGCTTTAGAATGTGTTTAACTTTTCTCATATGTCATCTAGGACCTATCAGTTAAAAGAATCACTAAGAAAAGGAGAGTCTTTGAACATCACTATTTTTTCAGCTTCAGCTTTACAAATAACGTTGACCGTCAAGAATAGTATTGCTTCACAACAGCATTTAAATGAAATTTTCTTTTAGTTCAGCCATGATGAGATGCTTTTTCTCAAATTTGTTTGTGATTTTTTTTTTAGTTTCTTTACATTGTCCTATCAATCCAAATATATATTAGTAAGCCTACTAATAATTGTTTAATTGATTGTTATTTTAGCTCCATTGCCTTATCCAAAGAAAGGGAACTTTCATTAATCTCTGGTATTGCTTTCAGAGTATCTATATGCATATTTCATCTGGTTCTCAGATATTGTCACTTGTTCACCACAGTAGAAGACTCAGAAATATCCGTGGCAACACACTGGAGACCCTCATTGCCTCAAGGGCAGAGCTGGTTTGAACATAGCCTTTCCATTGCTTCACTGACCACCATTCACCTTCAAGGTCCATTCTGTGCCAAGACATTGCATGTTCTCAAGGCAATGACCCTGGAGAATGAATAGCCATGTGTGGCAGTATAAGTGCTTGGAAGGTGACTTAGCCCATTTGAACAATAAACCTGTATTTTAAATAGGTCACAGTTTGTCTCAGAAATATTTTTTAAGGTTCTAATAGAAAAAGAGTTGAACAATGGAAACTAAAGTATGAAACACATCTCTAAAAGTAAGGAAACTAGTGTGTCCGTTCCTCTCCCCAGCTAGTTTGTTTAATTCTCTCTCACACTCTATATATTACTACTCCCAAGAAAAAACTAGGATCCTTTTTAATTAAAACATAATCTTATTAATAAGACAAACGAGGTCCTCCAGTAAATTTCCTGACTTTTTCCAGAGCTATGTTTTATTTTTGAGAAACATTCAAATTATTAGTTTTGTGAAAGAAAAAAATAGTGAACAAAAATTTTCAGCTCTCCTATCACACTGTAACATGGCATTCCACATAATCACCTTCTTATGTTCACCTTAAGTCTTGAAGTTCCTCTGCTACCATGTCCATAAGCAAAGGCTACAATCCTTACAAAACTTAGAACAATTGATATCTCCTAATCCTCTTTCCTAGGTTTTCTTTAGCAAGAAAAGCACCACTCATTTGTCAGTCCTTAATCACAACCCTATTATTTTATGACAGTCATAAATTTATTCCACTGTATCTCCAACTAAATTATAAACCCTGATTAAAAGTTTGTCTTATTCATTTTTCTATCCTGAAGTTTAACACAGTGCCTGGCATAGAACTGGCATTCCATAAGTATAGAATGAATTATGCAAAAGACAATGCAATTAAATCATAACAATGGACAGATAGTTCTTCAACTTTTTAAAAATAATTTTTTATCTATAAAGCTGAAAATACTTTGGAGTTCATCTAGTTCTTTTCTTTTGTGTTATACCTAATAAATTATTGTTAGTAGTAGTAGTAGTAGTAGATTTTGAGATGGAGTGTCGCTCTGTCGCCCAGGCTGGAGTGCAGTGGCACGATCTCTGCTCACTGCAAGCTCCGCCTCCCAGGTTCTCGCCATTCTTCTGCCTCAGCTTCCCAAGTAGCTGGGACTACAGGCTCCCACCACCACACCCAGCTAATTTTTTGTATTTTTAGTAGAGACAGGGTCACCGTGTTAGCCAGGATGGTCTCGATCTTCTGACCTCATGATCCGCCCGTCTCGTCCTCCCAAAGTGCTGGGATTACAGGCGTGAGCCACCACACTCGGCCTATACCTAAGAAATTTGAGGTCCAGAGAATTTACATGATTTGGTAACAGGCTACTTAATTTTGGGAACTACCTCTATTAATTTCCATATCACACTTCCTTTCTGTTCTTCATTACATTTGAATATTCATTCAAATACTATGGAAATAAAAATTCTTTTGCCATTTTTTTAGAAATAAACGCTTTCTCATTAAAAATCACTCTGAGCGCTGATGAAGAACAAGGTATTCAACTGATCTTTGAAAAGTAAATGAAAAAACACAATTTATTGTCCCTGGGCTCAGAGAAGTTGTCATTATTATGGTTGAATGAGAATTCTGCTTTGACTTGTATTCTAGAATTCTAGTTTCTATTTTCAGCCATCACAATAGAATTAAGAAAGATAATTTGGGTATTCCCTCTCATATCATTCACAAATCAGTCTCATTATGTTTACATGTAATAAATGGCATAGCGATTTATCTTCATTGCATATTACAGAGGAAGGAAGGGAGGAGGGAAGGAAGGAAAAGGGGAAAGGAGAGAGAGAGGGAGAGAAAAAAGAAAAGAAGTGGAAAAAAAGAGAGGGAAAGGGAGTTCATTGCTAAGTCTTAAAGACCTGGCATAGAAATCTTAATTTTGGGGATTTTGTTTGTTTGTTTTAATGGTTGTTTTTTTCATTATGTTCTTTTTCTATTCCACTACTGCCTCATTTTTTTATAGAGATAATGGGTGATTATATTGCTACCATTGCTATTAAAATTCATGTACTTTTCCCTCTACTTGGAACTGTAGAGTATATATAATTACTTAATGTTATTGATTTTTATTGTTCTGTTGCAGTAGCTCATTTGCATATGTATTTCCACAAAGGATTTTCTTGCCTGAGATTTGGGGAACAATTAGGTTATATTAGTTTAAATCAACAGGCATTATTATTATAACAGTTATAGAATATATTGATGACAACATTACTGTAACAAACTTAAGGACAATTTATGTCATTTAATCCTCCCAAAGAGATAAGACATTGGTTTCCATAATCTGCAAATTATGGAGGAAAAGGAATATAAAAATATTAGAATGGACTTGGAGAAAATCACTTAGCAGAACATGGTCGAAATGAGAAAAATAATTTAAAAATCTGTGGCTATTGTAATAAGTACATTCAAGTGCATTAAACTGCCATAAAATCTATTGCATTTTAGTGTGAAATATGAGAATGACTAAAATGAGAGAATAATTTTAAACAAAGTTCTCTTGAAATTACAAACATTTACTTTATACTTAATAGGCCCTTTCTTTATATTACACACAAAATTAATCCCTATAGGAAAAATCAAGGCCTAAAAACCATTGTCGTTATTTTTAAGAATATGTCAAATAGCCAAATTAAATTTCCTTGATCATAAAATATACTTAAGGAAACTATAATATAAGATATACATTTTAACAACCGATGTTAATGAGAAATGGCACACTATTATAGTTCCATGTTGTTCTCAATTTTTCTCTATTAAAACTGAAAGGACAATCCCTTGAAGTGAGGGAAACACCAATATATGAAACAATAATGTTATTGAATAATGCACTTCATTGGAAGAAGCTCATTACCATGGTAATGCAACTACTGAAGGCAACATCATTTTGCTCTCTTCTCCATGAACCTTATTAAGGTAAAATCTGATGTTAAAATTAACACCCACTGGATGAGATTATTTCCTAGCATTATAATTACATATAATGGGTAACAACAGCATTTTTCACTTAACATTTTAAAAAGTGTAAAAGCATCGCACTTAACCCTGTGTGATCTTGAAGAAACAGGTTAAGCTTTCAGCAACTCATCTGCTCCATTTCTAAATGGGTACCAACTTTCTATAGCAGGAAACAGACTGAGGAAACCCCTCAGACAGCAATAATACCCTATTTAAAAGTAGTCGAGAAGCATGGAAAACAAAGTACCTTCTAGGGTGTGCAGCAAAGGGCTGTGGGGAATAATGGACTGATGAGCCACTCCCTAATAGCAGAATTAAGGAACAGTCCCTGGCCCCACAGTAAGAAGACTTAGCAGCATCTGCCCTGTGAGATTTCAGAATTAATGCAGACAAGTGACTGCTATGTGGTTTTCCTCTCTCCCTTTTTTGAATAGACATATATCTTGTTATTACATTGCCTCAGTCTATTCCTTGTGTTGGGTGTGTGTGATACTGATGAAGTTATTAATAAAGCTCTGGATTTAGAGGAGTGCATCCTGACTTAAAGTATAAGATAAGATACTAGATTCACAGTCTGATACTGTGATTAGATGAGATTTAATGGGGCCGTTGAAAGAGATGAATGTATTTTACATTTGAGAGGCACGTATATAATTTTGAGCAGAGGGTAGAATGGTAGATTGATTACATTAATGTAATCAGTGAATGTCTCTATATCCAAGCCATTTGCTCTGTAAATTCCCAGTCTCTCCCCTTTCTGACTCTGAAAGAGGTTGTGACTTGTTTTGACCAATGGGTATTAGTAAATGTAATGTAATCAGAGAATAGAAAATTGTAAGTATATTACTATTTACTGAGATCATGCTAGACAACAGCCAGTAGAACCCAAAATGGGAAATAGAGCACAGTCAAGACCAATTAATCTCAGCTCAACTTAAATTCAGCAGAAATGCCAAGCTGACCCATACACCGATTTGTGAAAGATAATAAATGGTGGTTGTTTTAAGCCACCAAGCTTTGAGGTAATTTCTTTAGCAGATGTCACTAACTGAAATATCTTCATTGGAATAATCTGGGTCTAGGGCTCCAAATCCTATGTTGACCAGCATTAATTATTGGACTCTAGATAGTTTCCACTGAGCTTTACCAATAAATTCCTTTTCTAAGAAGACTATCTTTAGGAGAGTTAGTGTCAGGCATATTAACCCTAACTTCTCAGTCCAATACACTGATCACAAAAGCTTGTCCTTAAAGGTCATACTTAAAGCAAAATACCACAATTTTATGATCAATCCCCTAAGAACTATGAAAATAAGAACTAAATTTGCCAAAGAAAAAACTGGCGGATTATCAGCAATGCCAAATAACCACCCTCAGGATGCAAATTATTTCTTTTGAGGAATATGTGGTAAGATCCTTTTTTATGGATAGCCCAAAAGACATCCAGTATCTGGTATAGAAAATATTAATAAGGCTGACATCATAGATTGAGAAAAGTCTTAAGAAGACCTCTAAGATTTCCTCCAAGTATCTGCCAGTGCCCTCTATTATTCTGAGAGATGAAAGAACCATCCCAAATAACTTTCCTAAACTTTGGGAGCTAAGATCCTTTTTTGGCACTCATTTGTATTTGCCACTACTGCTACATGGTATATAAATCAAGTGTTCTAGGAAGCTTTGGGAACAGAGTAGGGGAATTACTAGGCCCTAGAAGTATTCTATCTCTCTCTCTTGCTGCAAGATTAGACATTTTAGCAAAGATAGTCACCACTTATGAAAATTGTAACAAAGAATTTGGATTGACCTTGGTGGTGACACTTCTTGGAGAAATCCCACTACAAGACAGTGTAAACCCACTTCCAGCCTCCGATGAATTCAGTTTTCCATTCTTATTAGGTGAGAACGTGTTTTTTCTTCTAAATGTACCCAGAGCCTCTGTCCCATACCAAGATTGCTCACCTCACTGGAAACCAGTAGTTACCCTTTTACCACCAAACTAACCCACTCTCATGTTATTCATGTGGTTGAAGTCTACTCATTGGTACTTGTACCCAGGGTGAGAGAAGCCGACATGGCAAAATGTTTGGACCCAGAAATATATTATGATATTAAACATGGTAAAAGTAATGGGTATGTTCTTCATCTGGGGGGTCACCAACAGTCTTCCCAAATATAGTAGTACCTCTAGACTTCACCCAAACCATGACACAGAGGGCAGCCAGAGTCCTGTCAAAATATGGGTGAAGCAAAAGTTCTGTCACACCATATTACTGTTTCTTAGTCACAAACCACATCGGAGAAAGAGCTAGGGCTTGCCTAATCATACAGCTTAAAATCCCAGGGCCAAAATGTCAGAGTGCCTCTGCAGTCTGATTTTCAGCACAGCCTAAATTCTTGGCATTGACCTAGAATGCAATGAACAATGAGGCATTGACACACCTGCTACTCTTCCTGTCTCCATGAGTTTGCCCTGATAAATGCTACTCCAGCACCTTCAATATGTGTGCTCTCTTGCCATTTCCCCTCATGTGTATGAGAGTTAGCAAGGCAAGATGTAGATCTGGTCAGGTGGCTAGAAAGCCACCATAGCTTTCTAGAAGAAGATTGAGGGTTCAGAGGAAAATGACCAACTGTAAAGGAGGGAAAAGTTCATCTGATGCAAATCAGTCAGGCTTTAATATGTGTGGCCATTGATGCTCACAAGAACTAACCTCACATATTCTCTAAAAAGAGGATACCCAGGGCAATGAGATCACCTGCAGTAGAATGTCTTGGTTGTGATTAAATACCATTGAGGGAAGTCCTTCTTAAACATTTATGCATGCACATGTGCCTGTGTGTACATGTGCAGACACATACACACACAGGTGCACACAAGCACACCAGTATATAGGGTATTTATCCAATGATGAATAAAAAATGAGAATGCTCGGACTGACTGTTTTGGACTGAACAGACTATCTGGAAGTCAAAGATGAGAGTAGATCCAAAAATTGTACAACTTCTCTATGAGATTAGAATACTAGAGTCATCAGTGTGGAGGCATAGCCTCTAAGGTCTCACTAGCCCAACACCTCTGCATTATCAGAGTTACTCTATGATTGAAATGCCAAAGGAAAGCCAGTGTCTCTCCAGGAGAAGATTCTCCTGCAGGTGAGTATAGGAAAAGTAACTGTTACCAATCAGACATCATTTAATTAACCAATGACATGTCCTCCAATGGCCAGGCCACCCAACAGTAGGCATGTCTTTATGAAACTGATAGCATTCCTCGTCTTTTACTACCCACATAATGAGCAAATAGAACACCAATCCAAGCCAGGTCTTTTCTTCTTCTCTCTTTTCTCTTTCTCCTTCAATTCTCTCTTCTCCGCATGTTCTAGATTTCTTCCACATTTATTGTTTGTTGTTTGTTTTTCCCTTTGATCTCGATGTTTGATGTTTTTTCAAGTATCTGATCATCTTTGACTGTTTGCTTTTATAAAAGTGGGTCTGTTAAAAGTAGATTAGACTCTCCATGTCCTTGGGTGAGATTTATTGATTCTGAGCTTCACTGAAATATTCTGATTTGTGGGAGAATCCCCTATCTCAGTTTCATTAAGTCTTTTCTTCTTAGGATGATGAGATATTATCTTGCAAAATTATTTTATTCTCCTACCTGAATTATTTAGCTTTTGCTTCTAGCATTCTATAAGTCAATTGAGCAATGATGTGGAATCAGCATAGTCACTGTGTAAATTTCCATTTTATCCCCATGTTGAGTATTTAACTTGTACTTTCCATTTTTCCCTTTGAACTCCACTATAGTGACCTTCTGTTTATGCTCTTTACAAAATAAATCTCCAAAATTGAGAGAGTAAGAGGAGAAGTCATTCAGGTTTCTTAATAGAGAGAGAAAATGAATCCAAATGCTTTGCAAACAGACCTTGAAATAATCCTCATATTATTATCCATACCTGTATTCAATTATACCTCTAAAAAGTGCTAACCTGTACCCATTCCCAGGCCTTTTGGGGTGTCTATGAGGTAAACAATTTGACTTTACCCATTATTAAGTTAGGATTTAACTTTCCTGGACACACTAAATCCATCACGCTCATTATCTTCTTTCTGGATTTCCAATTTTTTTTTCTATTCTCTCTTCTTATACAGGACTGTCTTTGTCAAAATAAGCATCTAAAATTCCTTTTCTCTCACTTTTGTGTGGTTTCTTCAGGGAACTGACATAAATGTGTCCGTTCAAATGTGTCTGTCAAACCACCATTTTAAACCAAAAGTTTCAATCTGACTTTTCTTAGGAAAGAATTCCCACAACATTGGCAAACACATAAGGGTTTTAAGTTCAGAGAAATGGTGTGAGTACAGTCATGCATTTCCCACAGTGTCAAGTTATGACATCAGAAAACATGATCAATTCAAAGACGCTCTTGTCTGTTATCCTGTAATATTTCCCAGAAGTCTTAGCTAATACAGAGTTCACGGATCTTTTCATACCAGAAAGTGTAATCTCAGAGGAGAGATGCTTGAGTTACAGGAATAGTGATTAAATCCTGTGCCATACACTATCACTATCTTGAAAATTGAAATTATGAGGCACCAGCTGTTGGCTCTAACTTTATTTCTCATAAATGGAAAAGTGCACATTAATGTCCCTGGAATATAAAATGCTACATGATGCAGGGCAGAAATGTCAGTGAATATATACGCATGGTTTTAAATCTTTTTCATTCAGTGCAGACACTTCCTGTGAAGTACATTTGACATATTTCTTAAATAACTTTATGTTGCAGTCAGTATAAATGCTTTGAAGTTGTACATTCTAGATACATTTAAAATATTTTGTTATTATAATAGGATTTCTTACCACAGGACTAAAAAGAGAAACGGGGGTCTAGCTGTGTGATCTTTACAATTCTGCTCAATCCCAGCAAACAGCTGTTATTTCTATAGAAAAATATTCTCAAAATTTTGTTTCAGCATTTAAAACAACATCTGTTTGAACTTTTTAAATTTTCATTTTAAATTGATTCTTCTGACTTTGTGAAAACAACAAACCACATTTGTCCAGTCTTCAGTCTCCAGGAGTCAAATCTTCAAATTATACTTTTTCCAGCTGCCAGTAAGTATCAGTGAGCAAGAAGTCAAGTAGTAGAGGTCAAGTGTTAGAGGCGCTCTTTTATTGACTATTGTTTTCTGGTAAGATCTACACTGGCTCTACTATTTATGAAAATAAATACTAAGAGATAAATAAACAGTGGCCAAATACAACTTTTTCACTGTTTTAAGAAACTAAATACAGTTGCTTTAGTGCAAAGACTCTACAGGATAGGAACTTACTATCAGCATTAATAATACTAAAATTAATCTCTATAAAGGTGGAATTGCAACTCGAAAAAGGAGCTACAATTATAGGAACTAATAAAATTACCTCAGTAGGATTCCACTTTAATGCCTTTGAGGATCACAACAGATTATAAATGTAATTCCATTTAAGTTACAGGTAAATAAGGCAAATATTAGCAAACTACATAATCTATAAATATTGTGAAAACATGTTCTGATAAAGTGGTATGATACACAACAAGTTCAAAAACAAGGTTTTTCAAAAGGTTGATATTATCAGTCTGACTACTCTTGATCTGGATATTAATTATGGATTTTTTAACATGTTGTTTATTTGTCTTTGTTTGGTTTTAATATTTACCTTTATTAATATTATCCTGAAGGTACATACGAGGTGTTCTGAATCAAGACACATTATCACTGTTTACCTAAAGAAAAATAACTGCACATTCTTCATATCCCAATCCCTACCCGTAGAACAATTCAATGAAAACCATGTCAATATTACACATATAAATGTCAAAGTCTATATTATAGATGAGGAATGGAGAAAATTGGACTTTATCTCTTTGTATACATGGGGAAAAGACAACTGTCTCATTTACCCGTCTTGAAATCGGAGAGGAAACCTTTGCTCTTGGGAGACTGGATAAAAAGTATCCTGAAATCTCACTCTCAACTTTTTGAATATAAATATCAATCTCCAAAGGCCAGATTCACCTGGTGTGTCTGACTTTTCTGACCTACAGATGTCTCCAAGATCTGAGACACATTTTTCCTTGAGAGGTAAACACATACCTCTGGAGTTAGGGAAATTTATCTGGAGTTTTCTCACTGTCGATACAGTCATAAATTAATTTCCCAAGGCTTGCTCTTATCTTAGGATCCAAAATTTTCAACAAAATTTATTCAAAAAGCCCCAACTCTACGCAAACACAAAAATATTTCCTCTCTATTCCACCCACTGGCTAGCTCCAATTACTGGCACTATAAACTTTCTTTGAGGATTACCTGTAATGATTCTCACACAAGTATAAACAGGAAGATATAATCCACTCCTTAGAAAATCCAAATTGTAAATATGCATGGCATATTTCATAAACGTCACTAACAAAAAGTTGTTTTTACTTAACACAAAAGCAAAAGTTATCTAATTTATCTTAACGTAGAAGAGTGCCAGACTTCAGAAAGGAATCTGTAGAACAATGAATGATGTTGCTAGAGACTTTTGCAAGTTTCCACCAGCAGATTTCTCTCACTACCTTTGAATCAGCTAATTTCTTCCTTTCACGTAAATTAGACAATGACATGCTTTTTCTTTCATTTTTCTTTTTACAATTAGCCTCTTTCTGAATTTGTCATGACTATGACATTTTCAAAACAACCAACATACCTTTACTTTGATTAAGAATTGAAGGATTATTTCTGATCTTTGTAGTAGTTCATTATCTTTTTCAAATTTCTATGTATCTAAAAAATTATATTTTCTAAGTTTCATAAAACCAAATTTACATTAAAATACAATGTATTTTGTTGGAAACAGACAATTCTTTAAAAGCATGGTTTAGTACAGCTTTAAATGCAGAGCTACAGGGTTATGTCAACCATATGAAATGGAGCATTTCTATTAAATGCAATATATTTCTTCATAATGGTATCCATATGCCAACTGAGAGTGATTACCTCTAATTTACGATTTATCAAACTAATCAGATTAGTCTCTGAGAAAGAGTCAGTGGCAAAAATCTAGAAAAAAACAAAAATTATGTAATTTTTCAAAAGTTTATATTTCACAGAAAACAGAGAAAATGCTAAATTATGAAGTATATAGAGAACAATAACTTTCAGCTATTATTTATGCAAATTGATCTATCATAATTCTAATTTTATCTTCAGGTACATATAACATTTGAAAGCAATTAAGTTCCCTGATGTAAATTTCATTAGTCTAATCCTAATTTGTTAAGTAAATATACCAGCTGAAAATAATAACATTTCTATAATCTGGCCGGGAAACAAAATCATAGACAATGAAATCAGAAACACTGACTCAGATAAGTTTCATATACCATACTTGGATTATGTAAATCTCCTTAAGCTGATAAGCAACTTCAGCAAAGTCTCAGGATACAAAATCAATATGCAAAAATCACAAGCACTCTTATACACCAATAATAGACAAACAGAGAGCCAAATCATGAGTGAACTTCCAGTCACAATTGCTACAAAAAGAATAGAATACCTAGGAATAGAACCTACAAGGGATGTGAAAAACCTCTTCAAGGAGAACTACAAAACACTGCTCAAGGAAATAAGAGAGGATACAAACAAGTGGAAAAGCATTCCATGTTCATGGATAGGAAGAGTCAGTATGATGAAAATGGCTATATTGCTCGAAGTAATTTGTAGACTCAGTGCTATTCCCATCAAGCTACCACTGACTTTCTTCACAGAATTAGAAAAAACTACTTTAAATTTCATATGGAACCAAAAAAGAACCTGTATAGCCAAGACAATCCTAAGCAAAAAGAACAAGCTGGAGGCATCAGGCTACCTGACTTCAAAGAGGCATCACGCTACCTGACTTCAAACTATACTACAAGGTGACAGTAACCAAAACAGAATGGTACTGGTACCAAAACAGATATATAGATCAATGGAATGGAATAGAGGCCTCATAAATAATACCAGACATCTACAACCATCTGATCTTTGACAAACCTGACAAAAGCAAGCAAAGGGGAAAGGATTCCCTATTTAATAAATGGTATTGGGAAAACTGGCTAGCCATACGCAGAAAACTGAAACTGGACCCCTTCCTTACACCTTATACAAAAATTAACTCAAGATGGGATTAAACACTTAAACGTAAAACCTAAAACCATAAAAATCCTGGAAGAAAACCTAGTCAATACCATTCAGGACATAGGCATGGGCAAGGACTACAGGACTAAAACACCAAAAGCAGTGGCAACATGAGCCAAAATTGACAAATGGGATCTAATTAAACTAAAGAACTTCTGCACAGTAAAATCAACTATCATCAGAGTGAACAGGCAACCTACAGAATGGGAGAAAATTTTTGCAATACATCCATCTGAGAAAGGGCTAATCTCCAGAATCTACAAGGAACTTAAACAAATTTACAAGAAAAAAAAATCACTATCAAAAAGTAGGCAAAGGATATGAACAGACACTTCTCAAAAGAAGTCATTTATGTAGCCAACAAACATGAAAAAAAGCTCATCATCACTGGTCATTAGAGAAATGCAAATCAAAACCACAATGAGATACCATCTCACCTCAGCTAGAGTGGCGATCATTAAAAAGTCAGGAAACAACAGATGCTGGAGAAGATGTGGAGAAATAGGAACACTTTTACACTGTTGAGGAGAGTGGAAAAATAAAATTTTATATATTTTTCCAATCAAGTTTGTCTGCAAAGATCTTATACTGATAATAGTACTTGAATAACTGAAAATATGTCTCTGGTTACCAGTATTCAGGCAAATTGCATGCATGATTTAAACATTTTGGTTCTTCATTTTTTTTTAGTCATTATCAACTTTACCTTGTACATGCTTAGAGCATCAGCATATCTATTAACAGTCAACTATGTCCTTAAATCCTATCTTCTCCTGCTGTTGTTTTTCTAGGAATATAACACCAATACAAAGCTATTGCACTGATATGAATTTGTTCAGAAGTAAGATTTTTATTATGTATTATCTGCTACAGACTAAACTCTGTCCCTAACCCCAAGGTAATTGTATTTCGAGATGAGGCCTTTGGGAAGTACTTAGGTTTAGATGAAGTCATGATGGGATTTGTGTCCTTAGAATAAGAAAAGAGACCAGAGTTCTCTCTCTCAACCTTGTGAGGGCAGGAAGAACTCAACCATTTTCAAGCCAGGAAAAGGGCCCTCACCAGAACCCTACCATACTGGCATCCTGATCTTGAACTTCCAGCCTTCAGAACTATAAAAAAAAACAAGTTCTGTTGTTCAGGCTACCCAGTCTATGGTATTTTGTTGAAGCAGCCTGTATTAGCCAGGGTTCTCTTAGAGGGACAGAACTAATGTATAAATGGGAGTTTATTAAGTATTAACTTACATGATCACAAGGTCCCACAATATGTCCCATAATCTGTGCCATGAGTAAGGAGCCATGCCATCCTGTTGTTAGGTATATTAGTCTCATATATATATATGGAAATTTATTAAATATTAACTTACATGATCCCACAATTGGCTGTCTGCAGGCTGAGGAGCAAGGAGAGCCAGTCCAAGTGCCAAAATAAAGAACTCAACTGTCCAGGTCCTGTTGTCAGGTGGGGGGACAGGGGAGGGATAGCATTAGGAGATATACCTAATGTAAATGACGAGTTAATGGGTGCAGCACACCAGCATGGCACATGTATATGTATGTAACAAACCTGCACATTGTGCACATGTACCCTAGAACATAAAGTATAATAATAATAATAAAAAAGAACTCGGAGCGTGATGTTTGGGGGCAGGAAGCATCCAGTAAGGGAGAAATATGTAGGATGGGAGCCTAGCCCATCTCTCCTTTCACATTTTTCTGCCTTTTTTATATTTGCTGATTAGCTTGTGTCCACCAGATTAAGGGTGATCTGCCTTCCCCAGCCCACTGACTGAAATGTAAATCTCCTTTGGCAACACCGCACGGACACACCCAGGATCAATACTTTGTATTCCTCAACCCAATCAAGTTGACACTCAGTATTAACCATCACACAGCCTAAGCTAAGTAAGACATTGTCTTAGCAAATGTACTAAAATAATCTGCATCTTTACGGCCAGCAGCAATTTTTACACAACAGATTTCCAGATAATTACACGTGAGGCTTCTTAAATTTCTGTAGCCAGCCTTTTGAATATTCACACTAACATTCAATATTCAGTTTTTTAAATAGTATATTCCAGTTTACTTTGTGACCCAAAGTCCAATCAGTAGCTCAGCTTCACTTCCCAGTTGGTGAACCACTATTTCAACACACAATTGGAATCTTAAATCTTTTTCGTTTTGGTTTGTGTTTTATTTTGATTTTTTAATGATTCTTGTTTTTCCATTTTTCTCACTAGCTTTTGGTTGTTGCTGTCACTGAGAAACTTCAACAACTTATTTTTCTATTTCCTTAAAATACATGAGTTCATATTTTCCATATTATGTTCTTTAGTTAGCTACTTCGTTTTATCCTTCGTTTATAAAATTTTTCAGAAAGACTTATAATCATAATCAAACTTCGGCAGTAACTCCACTTTCTGCACTGTTGTTTATAACAGATGTTTCCTTTATCATCACAGACCACGGGGAAGAGTGGTAGCTCAAATACTTGTTTACTTATTGAAATTTTAATCTCATTGCAATTAAACTCAGAATCACCAAAAAAAATAAAAATAAAATATCTGTGAACAGCAAATGGAAGAGATAGCTGTCCATTCCAGTCCAGTTCTGTTGTCCACTGAGTTTTATTATTAAGCTTATAAGAAAAAAATGTACTATAGAGCTTTTCAGAATTGTGGCATTGTATTCATTTATTTATGAGGCAGGCATTATAATTATCTCCTTTTTACAGATGAAGAAACAGAGTAATAGAAAAAGTAAGTAAATTCCCTTTGTCATACATATAGTGTAGGGAGTAGATACAGGCTTAAAACTTGATCAGTCTGACTCCATAGCCCTTACTATTAACCTCTCTACGAGATTGTCCCTCTATGCATTTTGACTTCTCTGTTTTCTTTTGTTGCCTCTTTATCGTATTCCTTATTTGGCCTATTTGTGGCTCAAGAAAGTGACATTATTACCTTTCACTACCCTCATGAAAGTGATTTAGGATATGATAACGTTCAAGACAGGATTGATTGAATTGTGTACAGCAACTGATTTTTTATCATTTAGCCCCCCCAAAAATAGTCAGTTTGGGCTTAACTTCCACTTATGAAGTTAGATATCTAAATTTGATTCTCAAAGTTTTGTGTGTATGAAAATATAGATTTATGAGTTATGACTCGGGAAGTAAATAGAAATATGACACAAAGGAGTCTTCTAAATAAAGCTTAGGATGGGAGAATGAGGGGGGGGTGGTATCTTTTGCCTGTTTTTAAAATCAGAAAGTAAAAATTGGATTTGGTGACAAGATAGGCATACAACATATTTTCTTCTTTCACTAGCTGATAAGAACTTCCTGTGTCATTCTTTCTACTTTTTTCTTAATGAACATACGACAAGCCCAACACACAAAAACACAAAATACTATGTGTATACCTTGCCACACAATAACCTTCATTGATCTGAAATGTAACTTCTATGTATTTAACTCTCTAAACACTCCGACTTCTAGGTCTCGTTGAAGAGTTTGTCTGTATTTTAGGAATGGAAACATACTGTCTAAACTTCCAACTTGGGTATATTGTATGTGTGTTTTAGAACATATTAGCCTTCAAAGACTATTCTTGTAAACCTTCTGCTATTGCACAATGGCAACACATATTTTCATGAAAAAGCATGTTTGATGGAAAGTAGACTGAACTAGGATTGGGTTCTCATTTTTATGCCTAGTACTGACACCAACTAGCTATGGGACCCTCACCCAAACAACCTGAGCTACTTGGATAATAATATATGTAATGTGATTTCATTTTATTAAAAAGAAAGCTTGCTTACAAAATATGATAAAATATAATGTGTTACAATTATTAAAATAATGATATGTACCTTGTAAATCATTTGGAAAATACGTGAAAGCAAAAATTAAATATTTTTAATAAAGCAGAAATCCCAGATCATTAATAGAAAATTACAGTGCAATAATATTTTTGTATATCTGTCCTAGTCAGCTCAACCTGCCATGACAAAATACCATAGACTGGATCACTTAAACAACATATAGTTACGTCTCACAGTTCTGGAGGGTGAGAAGTCCAAGATCAAGGTGCCAGCCTGTTTGGTTCTCTGGTAAAGACCCTCTTCCTGGCATGTAGTTGGCCCTCTCCTCACTTTGTCCTCATACAGTGGTGAGACAAAGAGTAAGCTCTTTTGTGTCTCTTCTGTCAAGGCAT
Organism: Mandrillus leucophaeus; assembly: GCF_000951045.1. NCBI lineage: Eukaryota > Metazoa > Chordata > Mammalia > Primates > Cercopithecidae > Mandrillus > Mandrillus leucophaeus. The sequence goes on from NW_012104009.1 coordinate 1,135,404, forward strand.
CAATATTATTATGAGGGCCTCAACCTCATGACCTCATCTAAACTTAATTACTTCCCAAAGGCCTCACATCTAAATATCATTCATCACATGGGGGATTAGGGCTTCAACATGTTAACTTGGAGGTGACACAATTCAATCCATAGCAAAGTTCATCCAGTCTTTTTTTTGTTTGTTTTAAAACTTAATTTTACTTCTTTAAAGAACATATTTCTGTTACATTTTACATGATGCAGAGTTACAGAATTTTTAGAAAATCAAGTGTTCCTCAACTCCTTCAATCCCATACCTCCCAGGTAACTAACATTAACAGGTGGGGCTATTTTTCATTCCATGTTTTTTCTGTTCATACAAACATATAGAACTATGCATACACTTATGTAGGACATTTTATTTAATTTTTGTGGAATTATATTTTACATATTTTTCTACAACAGGCCTAGTTTCTGTACATGTAGTTCTACCTTATTTGTTTTAATAGATGACTAATAATCTGTAGTATAGTTGCATTAAAATAACTCAGCCTTTTTCTCTTTAATATAGTTTCAAATTGTTTCCAACATGTAGCTACTAAAACCTTTTATAAACAATAAAAAGCCACATATATGTTTAAATTACAAGAATATTTTAAAATTTGTTCGTGTGCTCTACTCTTTTGTATTTTTATGTACTTAATCTTTTTCCTGTCATCAAGAGGCATCTGTCTAAGAATGGAGTTAGGGGGTGATAAAATTGTTCAAACAAGAATACAAAATGAAAGAGGATTAATATTATATTTCCCATATACAATATAAAATTTTTAGATCATAAGCAAAGTAATCTATTTGACAGACTATTGATTCCATTGTATCCCCTCTTTACACAGACAGACTTCAGGATCAGATTTTAGAGTTTTATTATATCTCCAGAAACTAAAGAAGGAAAATATGGAATTCAGAGATGAAAAATCCAAAGCTGTCCTTTTGTGCTTCTTCTTTATTGTGTAGAGAACAGAGACAAGAGAATAATTACATCAGATTCCAAGGTCCTCTGTCATCCCAGCATGTGAGCATGTGTTGGGGTGGGAAGAGCAGGAATATTTATTCTGTAACATATAGATAGGTATGGAACAGTCCAAAGCATTGTATCTAATGGCACACTTGACTGGATTTAGTTGGAGCTTATAAGCTTTTGAAAAAGCTGCAACTGTGGCTATTTCCCACATGACACAAGGCAATGGCACAACAACCATATGCAATAGATGAAATGAAAGCAGTGTTCCTATTCTCAATGACCATATACAGCAAGAGACCTAGTAGTGAGTAAGTGTATCAGTAAGAAAACTCAGAGGTGCAAGGAGGGGCAGTGAACCCTCAGAAGGCTAAAGTTGATGTGTAGAAGTCACTTTAAGATGGGAGCCAATGTGTGGACCACCTAAATATCCTTAAATGTGTGAATGAAGAAACAAACTGGTTCATCTGTATTAGTCTGTTCTCACACTGCTGTAAAGATATATCTGAGACTGGGCCATTTATAAAGGAAAGAGGTTTAATTGACTCGCAGTTTAGCATGGCTGGAGAGGCCTCAGGAAACTTACAATTATAGCATAAGAGGAAGCAAACACACCCTTTTTCACATAATGGCAAGAAGGAGAAGAATGAGAACGAGCGAAAAGAGAAGCCCCTTATAAAACTATCAGATCACATGAGAACTTACTATCACGAGAATAGCATGGGAGAACTGCCCCCACTATTCAATTACTTCCCACCGGGTCCCTCCCACCACACATGGGGGTTATGGGAACTAAAATTTAAGATAAGATTTGGTTGGGGACACAACAAAACCATATCATTCCAACACCAATCCCTCCCTAATCTCATGTCCTCACATTTAAAAACACAATCATACCTTTGCAACAGTCCTCCCGAAAGTCTTAGTTCATTCCAGCTAAAGTCTTAGTTCATTTCACTAACCCAAAAGCCCAAGTCCAAAGTCTCATCTGAGACAAGGCAAGTCCCTTTCACATATGAGCCTTGAAATTAAAAGCAACTTAGTTACTTCCCAAATACAACGTGGGTGCAGGCATTGGGTAAATACACCCATTCCAAATGGGAGAAAATTCGCCAAAACAAATGGGTTACAGGCCCCATGCAAGTCCAAAATCCAATAACGCAGTAATTAAATCTTAAAACTCCAAAATAATCTCTTTTGACTCCATGTCTCAGATTCAGGTCACACTGATGCAAGAGGTGGGCTAAGCACAATAAGAGTCACCTTTGCTCCAGTTCCCAACAACTTCTACATCTCCATCTGAGACCACCTCAGCTTGGACTTCATTGTCCATACCACTATCAGCATTTTGGTCGATCTTTGGGAAGTTCCAAACTTTCCCACATCTTCCTGTCTCTGAACCCTCCAAGCCTTGCTTAAAAATTTATTCTGCCAGATTCCCTAAATCATCTCTCTCAAGTTCAAAGTTCCACAGATCCCTAGAGCTGGGGCACAATGCTGCCAGTCTGTTTGCGACAGCACAGCAAGAGTGACCTTCGCTCCAGTTCCCAATAATTTCCCCATCTCCATCTGAGACCACCTCAGCCTAGATTTTATTGTCCATATCACTATCAGCATTTTGGTCAAAACCATTCAACAAGTCTCTAGGAAGTTCCAAACTTTCCCATATCTTTCTGTCTTCTTCTGAGCCTTTCAAACTGTTCCAATCTTTGCCTGATCCAGTTCCAAAGTTGTTTCCACATTTTTGGGTATCCTTATAGGAGCACCCCATTCCGTTGGCACTAATTTACTGTTTTAGTCCATTCTCACACTGCTGTAAAGAACTGCCCAAGACTGGCTAAACTATAAAGGAGAGAGGTTTAATTGACTCACAGTTTCACAGGGCTCGGGAGGCCTCAGGAAACTTATAATCATAGCAGAAGAGAAAACAAACATTTCGATCTTCACATGGTAGCAGGAAGGAGAAGAACCCAGTAAAGGGGAAAGCCCCTTACAAAACCATCAGATCTCTTAAGAATTTACTATCACAAGAATAGCATGGGGGAAACTGCCCCCATGATTCAATTACCTCCCACCAGGTTCCTTCCACAACACTTGGGATTATGGGAAATACAATTCAAGATGAGATTTGGGTGGGAAGACAGCCAAACAATATCATCATCCTTGGCACCTAAATTTTTTTTTTTAAATATTGGAGATGTAATGTACAGTATGGTGACTACAGTTAATAATAATGTATTATGTATAATACTTGAAATTTACTAAGACAGCTGCCCCTAGCTTTCTAATGCTTTGCTGAATTACCTCTCCTGCAGCCTCACCAAACTGTTAGCTCAATCTATGCTGACCCACTCAGCAGTGGTCTGAAATTCACTCTCTCACTGAGCAATCCAGGTCAAATTCGAACAGTTTCACCGTATAAAGCACTTCTTTTCTATTGAAAACTTCCTTTCTATTTTATTAAAGCTCCATTAAAAGCAACCATCTATGAATTGACAAGAATCACTTTCATCCTTCATTTCAGCCTTCACAATATTTCATATGGCCATATTGGGCTACTCTGGCTGCCACTTCTTCCCACAGGATACCATTGATATGGCTGACCCTGACATTGTACATGCTTTCCCAGCTGTCCTGGGGTAATAATACAGTAGCCTCAAATCTGGGCACTGAACTACACATCCGTATGCTGGTGGCCTGCTTCAAGAGAAAACATCACTTTACATTCCAAAGCCCCCAAAAATCAAGGTTCTATTTCTTAATGGAAAAGCTACTAATTAGTAAGCTTTGGATTCTCAAGGGATCTTATTTGATGAGACTGTTGACTTTCAACATCTATATTTACCTTACCAACAAAATTAATGTACATTGCTAAAAGCATTAATTGCCAATTAACAGGGTTTAACATGTTAAGATAAAATATTTCTCAAAAGTTTATTGCCAGATAATCACAGTGTAACCTGTATCAGTACTTTATTCTCAAAGATGCTCAAGCTCAATATGATGAAACTTATAATCTGAAATTTTTTTGATGTTTCTAAGAGTTGGGTCAAAAAATATAACACTTTTTTATAGTGTGAAAATTTTATATTTTCTAATTTGCCACTTTTTTCTTTCACAATTATTACTCAGGAAGAATTTATAGTTTCTCTAAGATAAAATATTGGCATATTTTAGGATAGCCTTTATTGAAACCACAATAATACAATCAAAATAAGGAATATTGGAGTGTATTGATAGGCCCATAAGTAACTATAACTAAATTAAACTATTGGCATATTGCCAGGTACCATGATTACAGGAAATTTTAATTAAAAACTCAGTATATGTGGATTTTTAAACTTATTTTCTACATGAATAATTCCCTAAATTTCATATTTAAGCATGAACTAAGTTTCTTAAACTTTTCAAAATGCCAGTATTTGTAAAGAGACTGCATTTCAGCCACAAAATACTCTATTATACAACCATAACCAATATTATTTTCAACGTGGCATAGACCTCTTCTTCCTTATATTTCTTGTTATTTGTTACTGGTTGCTACTTTCGACTGTTGCTGAGAAAACCTTTGCTTAGAAAACAGAGAATATCTTGTAGAAGGAATTATAACACCCAAATCACCTTCTCTTTGAGAGTTCAATGCTGTAGAATTTCTCTGAGAGCTTAGAATTTTCCAAAATGGGATCCTTATGCAGGGAGGTCAGTAATGCCTCTTCCTTCCACTCCCAAGGAAGGGGAACCATCAAGATCCAGAGGCCAGTTACAGCCTCATTTTATACAGGTGGGGGCTGCACAGCTCTTTTCTCCAGACACCCTAGCACTGTTGGCAACCCCCTCAGGGTTGTCTGAGGGGCTGTGACATCTGGGATTTCATGCCCACAGTGCTGTGCATCAAACTTTGCTGAGTCTAAACTTCTTGTTGTTTCAAAATTTAATTTTACTTTATTAAAAACACATATTCTTTCAATTTCACACAATACAGAGGTATACAATTTTTAGAAAGTTAATAGTGTTCTTCAGGTCCTTGAATCCCACACCCCTCGGGTAACTAAAGTTAACAGGATGGGTGAGGAAAGACGTTTTCTCTTCCTTTCCCTTCCTACTCACCTCAAAAGCTACTGACTGGCCAGCAGAGATCTTATCTCAGCAAGTGTCAGACACTGTCTGCATCCCTACAATGATTATTCTTTTCAACAGCAGTTTCTTCCAGTAGCAAAACATTTCTCCAGTTCTTTTCTCTCAAGTATTGTCCTCTGAAGGACTTTTGAGCTGCACCAATATTGTCTCTCCTGGGTATGCTCTGAGAAGCTCTGACAGTGGGCTGAAGGGTGGGTGGAAAAGTTCCCTGCTTATTTTCTTGCTGTAAGAAGTAAGTCTCTAGCCAACTGCTTGGCCAGGAGTCCTTCATATTCATAAAATGGCAAGCCTGAGTGCCTACTCCAATGGTAGGAGTAATCAGACTGAAATACTGGAGTCCAGAACCTATGGAGGGCTATTTTCCCAGCCAAGCTGGCCCTAATAGGAAGAGGATATTCTCCCAGAGTGAAGTTAAAAGTGTAAAGATATCAATCAGATTATTAAAGCAAATAGGATCTTATTTTTACCTCAAGCTGGAACAAGGGACATACATTAATAATAGCATCTCTGAATTCTACTTTGGTACCACAACAAAGGTACAATTTCTTGGCAGACAATTCACTGAAAAGAAAAATTAAAAAGCAAAATATGCAAGTAAAATAAGGTGAAAAGGGGTACAGGCTTAGAATCAGAAGGATCAAGTTCAATTATACGGACTACTCAGGATGAGATTTGGGCAAATCACTTAAACTCACTATAGCTCAGATTTTAGATCAATAAAATGTGAATGAAAGTAACTACCTTGTAAAGTTTTGATATCTAAATGAGATATTCAGTTCTTAAAAAATGTCTTCTTATCTCTTTAGTCCTATCTCTTTTCCAATTATACTGTTTCCTAAAATAATTAGCATACCTCTTTTTTTTTTGTTTTGTTTTTCTTTTTCTTTTCTTTTTGAGACAGAATCTCACTGTGTCGCACAGGCTAGAGTGCAATAGTGCAGTCTTGGCTCACTGAAACCTCTACCTCCTGGGTTCCAGCGATTCTCCTGCCTCAGCCTCCTGAGTAGCTGGGATTACAGGTGCATGCCACCACACCTCATTAATTTTTGTATTTTTAGTAGAGACGGGGTTTCACCATGTTGGCCAGGCTGGTTTCGAACTCCTGACCTGAGGTGATCTGCCCACCTCAGCCTCTTAAAATGCTAGGATTACAGGCATGCGCCCCCATACCCGGCCAGCATACCATTTTTTTTTTTTTTAACATTGTGTAGTGACATGAAGCTAGTGTCATTAAGGAAAAACAAAGCAATAGTGACATCACATTTATAGTAACATTTAATACTAGATGCTTGACAACCAGCTTCTGAATTTTATCAGCAAAGTTGGAGTCAGAATTACCTGGCTCTACCTCTTATGTTTATCAATGAAGGCCTTAACTCTTTCCTTTATCAAAAATCAATCACAATCTGAAAGAATATTGTACAGATTGAACTTCATGCTAAAACTACCCAGCACATTAAGCCAATGAGATACAAACCTTATAAAATTCCATTAAAATAAAAATGCACATAAAATCAAGAAATCATTGGTGGTGTGAAAACACCACCATGGAGAAGACAAACTTATTTTCAGGGAAGAAATTGAAATTTACGCACAAAATTGGGGCTTTCAGAGTTGCTCTGACTCAGGAAAATTTGTCATACGCTTATTCACCTGAAGAAAAATTTGTGCCTTCCTCACTTAGCAAGGCAGAAGTAACATAACTAAGGTCAACTTAATTAAGTGTAACTCTTAATTCTACACGTTCAACAAGTGGTAAGAACCATGGAGATATATTAAGACCATTTCCTGAAGCTCAACCGGCATTAGGCTCTCAAGTCACACTCACGTGTGCACCCACATGAACTCATGCCAACTAAGTTGGGAAAAGTGCCTATTGTCTGACCTGGTGGCCTTAAATGGGGCTACGAGGGAAAAGATGGTTAGAAAAGAACAAGAAACAGTCTGAAAAATAATTGCTGTATTATGCTTCTAAAAACGATCCTTAATATAAGACAAAAAAAGGGAAATAGAAGTTTATACTTATGTAGTTGGGGTTTTGTTTGGTTGGTTGGTTGGTTGATTTGGTTGGTTTTAATTCAATGTCTCAGATAAAACTGACATACCCAACAGAAAATAAGGTCAATAGCATGGGAGACTGAAATTAAATGTGCATGTGTGCAACCACGAATGTGCTACTTTCTTCTGTTGGACCCTTGATTGTCACCCCCATGCCCACATCCAGCTAAAGTATCCTGGCACCTAAATTTGTATTTGCACAGCCTTCAAAAGGTATTTCTTTATTATGTTTCTCTTTTAGGGGATGATACCTAAAATATTAATAGTGTAAAAAATATAGGCATAAAATTAAAAGTGATAATGTCTCTCTGTAATAAAAAATACTTGCCTTATCCATGAGTTTTTATAATTCCCATTTTTAAATTATTTTTCATAGCTGGCTTATCATTTAGGAATGTTAGCCAAAATAAAACCTATTTAACTAAATTTTCCAATAAAACCCTACGTTGTAAAAATTATTTACACACCAGAATTTTTTGACATGACTGTTCTGTTCTGTTCTGTCTTGCCAGGTTATTCCAGTCTCTAGTTTGTTCACCGCTATGTAACCAGCAACTAGTAGGAAATGAGTAAAGTGCCTACCATGGAGTTTTCTTCAACTAAATGAATAAATAAATGTATGAGGGTCCCACAACAGTAACCAAAGTATATGTTGTATATGTTCTAAGTTTGGACTCTCACTCACAGGATTGTGGAAACTCTTCCCTGAACAGATTTCAGAAGTCCCCTATGGCTTCTCACATGAGTGTCCATATTGTTCCACCTTCCTTCCTGTTACAATCGAAGAGTTGTTGATGCTTCTAGTGAAGACCAACCTCATCCCTTGTGCTCTAGATCCCACTGTCTCTGATCTTGCTCTCCTGTATCAATAAGTTTGCTCTCTTGATTGGGTAATTCCTATTGTATATGATAACAATATACTGTAACTTTTCTCATCTAAATGAATAAAAATAAATACTTCTATCTACTTTCTTAACTGCTACTGCTCCATTTCTCTGAGAAGAAAAATTCTTTGTGTAGTCTGTCTGTCACTGATTGAGGGCTACAATAGACCCATCCCTATTGTCTTCTCCCCACCCCTTCCCACCCCGGCTGACAATACTGCATAACTTTCTTAACCCTAGGAATAGAGAGGTCATTCCTAATGTGTGAAAAGTTCTACCTCTCTCCTTCTCTGTCATGCTCTATGTGTCATGCTCTGCTGTTAGTACGACCATGAGCAACTTCCACTCCAGAGGCTGACTCTTTGGCCCTCCGGGTTCCTAGGTAACTGATGTGTTGATGATCTGATCCCCTGTTCTTTACCTTGGGCTCTCCTTCCACTGCCCATCTCTCTTTACTTTGAGTGAACTCCAGCAGTAACCCCCACTAAGTATGACTATCTCCCTCACACTACACTCTGCTCAAACAGCCCTATCATGTGCTCCATATATCTAAAATATTTGGGTGAAACAGATATTGTTTTGCTTACATTTTTTCTTTAGAGCTTTGTAAAAAGTTTTTTTTTAGGGAATAGACAAATTTGAAGTATAATCTGTTTAGCTCACACTGTTGAATTAAAAAACATTGTTGCTTCCCTTTTGCATTGGCTTGTCCTTCTTGCATCAAGCTTATATATCATGTTTTTCCTGAAGATTTATCTTCACAAGAGTAGACCTGACCTTAATGGACATAGACCTCAGGGTCTCCCCTATATGTGCTTAAACATATCTAATTTTCAGACTATTCATGGACTGAGCTTGAAGACTATATGTTTCTGTTCTTACATGCCTTAGAATTGTCAAACAAATGCTAATACATCTGACTGAACAAAGAAAGTGAAATTATAATTTGTGTGAAGTATCTAGTGTTATTTCCATGACGTAAGAGTAAAAAGATCAAAATGGAAAAAAAAAATGAAGGAAGAAAGAGAAATGAGGGCAATCCAATATTAATCATTTCCTGTCGTACCAACATCCTACAAAGTCAAACCCTGTCTAGTTCCTTAACATCAGAGTCGTCAGAAGGTCAATGATTCTCAATATTTCCTAGATTTGTCTTCATGTATTACATAAGGTCTCTTACAGGCCTTTAATATTATATTAAATTCAAAATTAATCAAATGTCATGAATAAAGATAAATCAAAACAATGAAATGAACAATCACTTTATTTTCAAACTAATATCTATTGTCATAACCTGAGACTATTGTGGACATTAGCTGTCCATCATTGTACCTGAGTCTGCATAGCAGAGCATTGCCTTTTTCTGAGCTTCTCTACATTCTGTGTATGCACAACTACCAGAAAGAGAGATACTTACAGGGTGAGAGCGAGGAAAGCTAGAGGAGTTCATGTTTCAGTAGATGAAGCAAGATAGAGACAGAGTAGCCAAACAGTAGTATTGACCATAATACCAAATAGATACAGAGGAATGGGTGTCAAAGAACATTCATGCATTGTTATTTGCAGGCTTAGTGTGAGAGCAATGTGATGTCACATGATGATGTGGTCATGGTGCTATAGTGAGAACAATGTGATGACAGCACAAGCCTTGAGCGCATCCCTTCTCTGCTTTTCAGGGAATTCACCAGGCACTCCAGGTATATGAAGCCTGCTCTCTCATAACTCACAAACCACTGCCAATACTGCAGGGCTTTACCCCAAATGAGTCCCATGCATCTACTCACCCTGCCTCATTTCACCTGTCCTGGGTAAAATCTTGTCCTCTGAGAGGGCTTTACCCAGGAAAGGTGAAGAGATGTTTGCTGAGAGAGTTGTTTGCTTTAGAAATAAAATCTAAATAAAATAAAACATTTTAAATAACATGTAGAAGTAGGAGCAGAGTAGCCATGATTCAAAATAAATACTAAATGATTAATTGGACAAGACACACAGTAATAAATGAAGTGAGAAAGCATTACAGTGATGGAAATATTAAACCAATACATTCCGTAGAGTGAATCATATCACATAAAGTGATTATAATCACTGATGTAGCAGGATAAGGAACTGTCGCGTTGCACTGATATTAGATCAAATCTTGGCTCTGCCAATTATTTTAACTTTAGACTTGCAATTTTGTCTTTTTGTACCAATGTTTTTCATCTTAAATTAAACTAATTCCTACTTTGTATAGTGTTGCATGTTGAAGTAAGGTGATAAATTTGAAAGCACCAGATTCAAACTACAATCACTGTTGTTGCTGTTGCTGTTGTTCATTTTTACTTTTACATATTTATATCCAATTTTCATATTCTAGAACCTGAAACAAATATTGCAGGCAGTTTCCAAAGTAACCACATGTGCTAGTTGCACAACTCTGTGAATGTACTAAAACTTTAAACAGGTGAATTGTGTGATATGCATAATATGTCACAATAAAGCTGTTGTATACATACATGCATGCATTATACATTTACATGTACATACACACACATATAAATACACTTTTACATTTATAACTCAATTACTCAAAAGTAAACACTGAGGGATCCAGAAGCAGTCTCAATACCTCTTCAGCATGTTAATGATGAGATTTTCAGGAACAAGAAGATGAACCTGGGTCATAAGGACAGGCTACAAGGTTGAAAGGAATTTATCCTCCAAATAAACTGAAGCAGCCACTATGCACGTCAAGTAATAAAGACCATCTGTTCTCTCAGGCAGTTGTATAGCCCCTCTGCTCTGAAAACTGGGGAAAATGATGCTGCCAGTGAGGATACATTTGTGCTGTTGATATAAAAGGCTCTATGTAGATATAAAATATCATTATGTTATTACACGTGGCCCAAAGGCCTTATCACTGATATGTACAGTGTCAAAAGCAATTTTCCCACCCTGCTGCTCAGTGAAAATTGAAAAAACAATATGCTGTTACTATTATTATTATTATTATTGCTAATTTATTTGGAGTCTGTCACATCTCATCCTCAAGCTGATTTACATATTTGATTAAGAGTGTGACTGATACTATGATACTGTATTGTCCTTAAGATTATTTTATAAATGAGAATATCGAATAGGCAGTTTGTATTTTGGTCTTACTGTTATATATCATGATTTATTAAATGAATGTAAGTCATGTTATTTTCTTAGTTTTACAATCATGTCTTCCTCACATACTAATATCTGCTAATTATGCTTCATAGAATATACATCAGTTGTTGTAATTATGACTTACTCCTTCATTATTATGATCCGTTCTTCTCGCAATGTAGTCCAGCTCTGGCAGCATTGAAGCGTCCTTAGAATTTTATCTGATTAAAATTGAACCAATCTAGAAATCTTTACCAAGGTTTTTACAAGGTTTTTCCTAGTAAATGAAAAAGGGTGCTCAGTGAGGGTGGCAGAAATGAGATTTCCTGTTCAAGAATTCCCAGGGTAGCATTTCCACCCTACATAGACGAAGCTGGCCTGCACAGTGATAAAGCAGATGCAACAAGCACGAAAAACAAAGCTGTAAGTGGAGTGAGTCCTGGCCCACCATGCACCTAGTTTCACGGGCCCCTAAAGGCTAATTTCATCATTATACTTCCCAGTGGCAGGCATCAATAATTTCCCACTTTTAAATTTTCCTTTATTTCAAGCACAAAAGTTGTGACTAATAACCATTAAAAGCACTTAAAAGATAATGCTCTTCACTATTAGAGTAATCTGAAGTTTGGTATATATTTCTTAGAACTTGTCCTGTACATCAAAAAGATATCCGCATTCATGTGTTTATTGCAGCATGAGTCACAACAGTAAAGATAGGGAACTAACCTAAGTGTTCATCCACAGTGGAATGGATAAAGAAAATGTGATACATATGTATACAACGGAATACTATTCAGCTAAAATAAAGAATGAAATCTTGTTTTTTACAGCAACATGGATGGAATTATCTTAAGTGAAACAACTCAGAAACAGAAAGTCAAATACCACATGTTCTCACTTATAAGTAGGAACTAAATAATGTGTACACATGAATCTAGTATACCCTCAAAAGGGTAGAACGGTGAGGGGGGATGAGGAATAAGAAATTACTTAATTGGTATAATGTAAACTATTTGGGTGATAGTTACACTAAAAGCACATATTTCACCACTGCAATATATCCATGTAACAAAACTACATTTATGTT
>NW_012104009.1:1148693-1154020 GCF_000951045.1 Mandrillus leucophaeus
TCGGCAACATAGGAAAACGAATCTATTTTAAAATGGCATCTGATAAGTATTGAAGCATCACATGGGACAAGTCATTCACAGTTTTCTCTCTAACATATAGACGTTCATCATGCATTTACTATTTCCTTTCTTTAAAAATGAGGTACGCATGCTACTGGTCAAATACTTACATGTGTTTTTCTTTACATCTACTTTTATTTGATCTGTAAAGTGAGTGATTCAGTAGACTGATGTTGGATCAATAATTTAGCATAACAGTCTCCAAATAGTGCAGCAAGACAAGATAAAGGAACTCAGATGACTAGTGAAGTGATGGATGTGCTTGTTTAGGCCTTGGGCAAAATATTTTATATTAAAATAGGTGAAGAAGTGTTGGAGGAAGACAAATCAGACTTAAGTTCATGCTTTAACTTTTATGAGCTCTGCAATCTATGGAATATTTAAAACTAAGTTACTTCCTCTGTAAAATTAGGATAGCTATAGCAGCCTTATACATTTGCTATAAATATGAAATAAAAAAAGCACTTAGCAAACTGCTTTGTATAGACAAGTATTCAGTAAATGCACACTAATTTTATTATCCTCCCTGGGTTTTAGCTTTTATCCTCTCTATAATTCAGATAATTGGGCTAAATGACTCCCTTGGTACACTCCTCTTCCAAATTTGTGCATTCTAATTTCTAGTGATAAATTCATTTGCACTTTGAATAGTCAATTCCATGAAGTTTACTGTGCCCTGACCACTCTTCAGAGAAGGCTTAGGATTAGTACCTAGCTGCATTATTTACCTTGTGTCTGGCATTGTCTCACTAAAAAATACTGCTGTGGAAAACATTTGCTGTTTTATTTATAATAGCAAACAACTTTCTTATCTCAATTAGTCTCTAGTCATATGAAAAACAGGGCTTCTACTTTACTACTTTATAGATGAATATGTCTGGACCTGGCTAGTCCTAACTTTAACCAATGACTTACACTGTCAAAATCATAGTGATTTTCAATTAACCACCAGTGTTTTTTCATAATTAATAGGGCAGAGGCCAAAGTTAACCATGTGTTCATACGAATCAGGGATAAATGAGCCTGCCCCTTTGAAAATGACAAACATGTACAGCAGTCACCGGGTTGATTCCACAGTTAAGGTTACAGAAAATTGAAAAAATGAAACTAAGAAAGTCAAGTCACCATGATTCTACTTTAAATAAATTTCTAAATGTAATTCTGCCGTTAGTTCCAATCTCGCAAAAGAATGAAGTCCAGAATGTTATTTCCTAAAGATCTTTTTTAATCAAGTCCAACCCTCTCTAGATCCATTTTCTGAAATTCAGATGTCTGTGATCTTCTTGCCCATTGAGATGTAATAATAAGAGATTCAAACCTTGGATACCCTGTAGAAGACAATATCTTACCACAGCCAATTGCCTATGTTTTCCTGATAATACCTGGCTTTCTGTTTACTCATATGTTGTCCTAAAGTTTCACATGTCAAAACAGTCATGAACTTAAGACAAAAATTTAATTGCAGAAAGCCTACAGGGCTTATAGTAAACCATTAAGCAAACAAATGTTCACATTATGGGAATTTCAGAAGGAAAAGAGATAGGAAAAGGCACAGAAAACCTATTAAAGTAATAGCTGAAAACTTCCTAAGTCTTATATATGGACATACAGTCCAGGAAGATCAAGGTCCTCAAATGAATTCAACCCCAAAATCTCCTCTCTAAGGTACATTATAGTCAAACTGTCAAAATTCAAAGCCAGGGAGGGAATTCTAAAAGCAACAAGAGAAAAGCAGGAAGTCACATATAAAGTAATCTCCATAAGACTAACAACAGTTTTCTCAGCAGAAGCCTTATAGTTCAAGAGAAAATGGCATGATATATTTAAAATGCTAATAGACAAATCCTTCTATCAAGAATATTATGTTCAGCGATGCTATCCTTCAGAAACGAAGAAATAAAGCCTTCTTCAGATAAGCAATTATTGAGGGAATCTGAAAGCACTAGACCATCCATAAAAGAAATGCTTACAAGAATCCTACATATGGAAGTGAAAGAATGATAACTAAGATGATGAAAACCCACAAAAATATAAAACTCATTGACAGCAGATACATATATGAGAAAGAAAAGGGAAACAAATCTTATCACTACAGAAAACCAACAAACCACAGAGATAAATAAGGGAGAAAGAAAGGTACAAAGGATATACAATACAACCAGAAAACAATAAACAAAATGATAGGAGTAGCAATTTTACTGATAATTTATTGAGAATAAAATTATAATTTTCAATGTAAACAGTTTAAATTCCCCAATTAAAACGTGTGTACTGGCTTAATGAATAAAAAAACAAGACCCAACTATATGCTGCCTACAACAAACTCACTTCACCTGTAAAGACATACAGATATACTAAAAGTGAAGAGATGAAAAAAGACATTCCATGAAAGTCAAAACTAAAAGCAAGCAGGAGTTGTTGTATTTGTATAAGACAAAAAAAGACTTAAAGTCAAAAACTGTAAAGAGAGCCAAAGAAGGTTATTATATAATGATAAAGGGATCCATTCAGCAAAAGGATATAATACTTTTAAATATATATGCCTCCAACACTGTAACACAGATATAAAAAACAAATATTATTAGATAGAAAAAGAGATACAGATACCAATTCAATAATAGTTGAGGACTTTAACAACCCACGCTCAGCATTTAACAGGTCATCTAAATGGAAAATCAACCAGAAACATTAAACTGAAGCTGTACTATAGACCAAATGGAACTAACAACATTTATAGATCATTTTATCCAGCATCCACAGAATACACATTCTTCTCTTCAGCAGATGAAATTTTCTCCAGAATAAGTCATATATTAGGCCATGAAACAAACTTAAACAACTTTTTTAAGTCAGAATTATTATATCAGACATCTTTTCAGGATACAGTGGAATAAAACTAAAAATTCGTAATAAGAGGAACTTTCAAGACTGTACAAATACATGTAAATTCAATAGCATGATCTTGAGTGAACAGAGGATTTTGAATGTTTCTGAAACAAAGAAATGGTAAACATTTGAGGGGATGGACATGCTAATTGCCCTAATATAATCATAACATTGTGTATACATGTATCAAAATAGTACTTTGTTCCCATAATAGGTATGACTATTATGGTACTTTTACTATGTTTCAACTGAAACTAAAATTTAAAAAGGACAGAAATAAAGAGAGAAAGCTGGACATAGCTACACACAAGAGGACAGCCAGCCATGTGAAGCCAGAGGCAGAGATGTGGAGTTATGACTCCACAAGCAAAGGAATACCAAGAATTGCTGGTAACCACTAGAAGCTGGAAAGGCAAGAAGGATTCTTTCCTAGAGCTTTTGGAGAGAGCCTGGTCATGTCAGCACTGGGAATTCAGTTTTCTAGCATACAGGATTGAGAGAATAAATTTGTTATTTCAGTCCATCTAGTTTTTGGTACTTTGTTATGACAACCCTAGAAAATTAATATAGCCATAGAAATACTTTTCTCTGTGGAAAACCTAGAGATTTAACATTCCATAGGAAAGTGTTTTGAACCACTGCCTTTGAGATTGATCTGCTGTGGCCCTTACACACCTTCAACACCTTTCAAAGCTAGATCAGTATCTCCACACATACCTCTCCCTCCTCTGAACTCACTGCCCCGTATCACTAAGCATTCACTCACTGCCTTGTAATATTCTTGAATTATTTTCTTTAAGTAAGTCTTATCTCTCTAGTGTGATGCTAGCTTATATTGCATAATGTAATGCTTGACTGAACTGCATATATATATATACACACACACATATATAGATATATATGTCCACATATATACACATATATACACATATATGTCCATATATATACACACACATAGAGAGAGAGCACCAAGCATACATTATTATATCACATATATTATCAAGACATGTGATATGTGCTTAATATGCTTACATCACTTATGTGCTTATATACACATAGCACTTATGTTTCATATATATCTATATACCACATATATTATGTTATTATATATGCAATAAGCACATAATAGATATGTAGATATAGATAGATGATAGATAGATAGATAGATAGATAGATAGATAGATAGATAGATAGATAGATAGATAGATAACAATCACGGCATTTTGCCCTACTCCCACACTCTTCTTGTTCTTTCCATTTTAAATACCTGTCTCTCTTCTCTCATTTCCCATCCTCCACCCATTCATTTCCACATGTCCAAATCATACTCATTTTTCACAGTCCAGTGGAATTGTCCCCTAAAAGCCCTCAGCATTCCAGTAAGAAATATACTTTTTTATCTATGGAGTCACACCACAGTTATTTCTTTTCTTGTTAGAGCACTTTTTATCTTGCTTACCTAAACTGGATCAAGAGATATTATTTGCTAATTTTTTGGAATTTTATTTTGCCCAGTGGAGGGTGCAGACTGGGGACAAAAGCAGATTCTCCTAGATTAGAAAGGAAGTTTACAGACACGGTAGAAGAGAAAAATATTAAAAGTGAAGACCTGGCACTTATATAGCTAAAGAGAAAAACTTCAGAAAGAAGACAAATGGCTTACTAGAGGCTTTTTCATGTGCCACGTGAACGTCTTCTCCATCTCCTCAAGGAAACTTTAAAAAATTTACATTAATTGTCAATATCTTTGGAATTGTTTTGTGGTAAGAAGCAAGATGAATGCCACAAAAAGCAGATCTAACTTTAAGGTGGGCAAGAACTAAAATGTAAAGCTACCAGCAGTGCTGAGATGACAGGTATTATTCTTGTTTGTTTCCTTTTTAAATTCTAAACTACTAGAGATAGGAGAGTTTCTGGAGGAACTTTGGATCCCTCACATTTCTGGCATGATCTTTTGCACATAATACAATAGCACACATTTGTTGAGTGCTTTCACCTGCTAGATACTATAGATGTAGTTTGTTTCTGTGACACATGAAATGTTTCTAAAGAACCAAGATAATTTAAGTGAATCACCCAAGTTACACAGATGCTAAGTGGCAGAAACAGGATTTCAACCTATGCAATTTGACACCAAAGCTTATACATTTAACCATCCAGCCACATTTAGGCCCTAGTATATAAGCAGTTGCTGAATGAATGAAATAAGTAATATTCAGCGCTTATTAAATACCTGTTGATGAATTCATAGTTAGGATTCATTCCTGGCCTTTTGAAGTAAAATCATAGAGAAAGACTAGGTATTCTCTTCCAGAATACTTTCAGGGCAGAGATGGAATATTAGTCAGAAATCCTCAGAGATCCTTCTCAGGTCCTCGTAT
>NW_012104009.1:1155000-1157901 GCF_000951045.1 Mandrillus leucophaeus
AAAGAAAAGGAAAGAAATGATTATCTTTTAAATGAATAGTTTTTATTCTACTGCTTTATGTCCAAGCTAGTAACAATTTCCATATCATGTTTTCCATAAATATTAGGGCCATATTTTCAGAGATAAGGTTTTTTTTGTTTTGTTTTGTTTTGTTTTTTAATTCTAAAAAGAACTAAATAAGAAAAGCTGGGAAATTGTATTAAATAATGACTGATATGGTATTTTATTTTCACTTATGGAAAATAAGGTCATAAATTCCTGTGAAGAATTAACTTTTTCAAAATAATGCTATGGGGTAACAGTAACAACTAGTAATGTTCGAAGAATATCATAAATGTCTGACTTGAACCATGAGGACCTTCCAGAGGAACTAGACTTTCAGGGCAATTCTGTTTACACAGAAAATTCTGCCTTACTCTGTAAAGAAACAAGAACTTTTTAGCCCCTAGTCATTCACATCTAAAGAACTGCTTAAATCCAGGAGAGATGTGAGCAGTCATTCCCTGGGATGAGAGGCAAGAGCATCTTGCTGGTTGCAGCACTACATGAAATTATTACCTGATCCTGGTCCTTATAATCTGACACAATCAGCTGAGACTACAACTGCATTTTATCTGTGTGTTGATACTGTAGCCTCCCACATGGATTGAACATTCAGACATTAACAGTCAATCTGCTACAAAAACCACTACCCTTTGTCCAGTGTAGATCCAAAGCAAACCCAAGATTACCAGATAGACAGCAATTTTCTCATATTCAATGATGTGGTTTAAATATTGGCCTCTCTAAGCGTGCGGCTACTCACAAGGAGACCCATTGATCGAATGAAACAGTTATTACTTCAGCTGCACTGAGAAGAGAACTACTCTGGATATCATTAAATAAGAAATAGCAACACTTCAGATCAGGTCAACAGACAAGCAGGACTTCTGAGTTGCCACAGTAAGTGTAAGACACCTGGTGCTTATTAAAATGCAGCTTCCTGGGCCCCAGTTCAAGACTACTATACTACAGTTTCTAAATAGCTTGTTCAATTCATTTATAAATGTTTCATATTCATATCTCAATTTTAGAAAGGATAGAGATTTTAAGGTAACTTGAGGGAGAGAAAGTCCTATGAATTAAACTAATTAAGTAAATATCCTGAGCAAAGTTAAATGATGTCTCCTAGCCTATCAGTTCAGCTGTATCTCAGTCATAGATATTAATTCATCTAAAAAAAAAAAGGATACCCTGGCCAGGTGTGGTGGCTCATGCCTGTAATCCCAGCACTTTTGGAGGCCAAAACAGGTGGATCACTTGAGGTCAGGAGCTCGAAACCAATCTAGCCAAGATAGTGAAACCTCATCTCTACTAAAAATACAAACATTAGCCGGGTGTGGTTGTGCACGCCTGTAGTCCCAGCTACTTGGGAGGCTGAGGCAGAAGAATCCCTTGAACCCAGGAAGCGGAGGTTGCACTGAGCTGAGATCATGCCACTACATTCCAGCTTGGGTGACAGAGAAAGACTCTGTCTCAACAAACAAACAAAACAAAACAAAACAAAAAACGCATGCCCTAAAGAAAGTGGCATGTTTAAAAGGGAAGTCAAAATAAGTAAATGCAGTCAACATACGCTATAAGAATAATTTTCAAAAAGGTTAAACACGACTCTCATACAAATAAAAACTTAGCAGATGTCAAAGATTTATAAAACTTACTAATGAGAGAACAAGTAGGATAGTATAGTATCCGGGTACAAAGAAGAATTTGAGACAATGAATATTTATTCTCAATGAAAAAGTTAATGTTAAAATATTATTACAAAGTTGTTACAAAACTTGTAATATCATTTAGGACAATAAAACTGTAATCTCCTGGGTTATCTTTTTACTGCACAGAAATCAGTTTTATCTGAACTGCACAAAAATCTACAAGTTAACATATAGCTTCACAGAGCCTTTTTATCAATAGGAAATAAGTCAAACAAAGGTACACACACACACCTCTAGAATCTAATAATTCCTGTATGGATATTTTACATATTTAGTACATTTTTAAAATCTGAAGTCATTTTTGCCCTTGTATTAGTTTATTCTCACACTGCTATAAAGAACTACCTGAGACTGGGTAATTTGTGAAGAAAAGATGTTTAATTGACTCACAGTTCCACAGGCCATACAGGAGGCACGGCTGGGGAGGCCTTGGAAAATTTACAATCATGGCGAAAGGCAAAGGAGAAGGAAACATGTCTTCATATGGCCAGCAGGGGTGAGAAAGAATAAAGGGGGAAGTGCCGCACACTTTTAAAAACCAGATCTCGAGAGAACTCAGTCAATATCACAAGAACAGCAAGGGGGATGTCTGTCCTCATGATCCAATCACTTCTCCAACATTCAGGATTATAATTCAACGTGAGATTTGGGTGGGGAAATGGAGCCAAACGATATTAGCCATTATTTCCAATTTTGACATTTTTTTTCTTAATAATGCCCAGCAATTAACCTGAACTAGATACTGAACCTGGGGATATGAAATATTTGGTCATCAGATTTTCTTCAGTGGATTAGAAACATTTTTTCAGACTTTACCATACCCTCAGCAAAATATCTCTCAAAAATATCTGTCTATATCTGTTCTCCTTTTCTTGACATCTAATACTAGTTATGGGTAAAGTATGGCATTTGTCCAATATTTAACCTATTTCTCAGTTCCCTGTTTTGTAAAATTGAGAAAAAAAGAATATATCTTTGGATGACTGTAAGATTAAATAAAGTACACATGTAAAGGATTTATAATGTGCCTGATACATAGTTTTCAATATTTGTTGGTTCCGATTATTATTTTATATTATTATTGTTAGGATACTATTATTCAATCACAGCGTGGGATCAAGTCACACAAATTCAGAGTGCTCTTTGC
>NW_012104009.1:1158761-1160484 GCF_000951045.1 Mandrillus leucophaeus
TTTTTTCTAAGACAAATCTCCCCACAATAAGATAAGAACAAAATAACTTCAAACACATATTCTGTAACTTGAGAAAATTTAGCTTTTCAGGTGTTCATTTTTTCAACTAAAGTTCTGAGATTGTCTGGGTCATGCATTTGCTGACAAGCTGTGATGCTTTCGTTAGCAAAGTCTGAATCATATGCTATTTTAGAGTCAGGGTGAGTGGGTTGTCATTAGCTATGCCAGAGCCATATAGAGTAAGAGTGGGAAAGAGTGGGTTTCCATAGAAAAGTATGTGTTGCTGTTACCAGAAGAAAGGCGGACAAGTTACCACCAAAACATGGGTATATCTAGTGGGTGCAAAGGGCCAAGAAGAGCCCAGAAGTAGGGGTTGCATGTTACTTTTGCCATGGCAGTACAGACAGGGATGGTTATGCCACTTCAAAGGGAGAGGCAATAATAATGGGTGAACTTCTATTTTTCTTCCAGGCCAACATAAGTGTTTACACAAATATGGGTAACAGTGTCATCATCCAATGTAACAATATAAGAAAATTTCAGAAAACATAACCTTCATACAGACGTCTTGAGTGATTAGGATATTGTCTTCATAATAGCTTTAATCACAGGGATTTTTGTTGAGTTAGAAAGATAAAGACCACCCTTCCCCTTCTTACCACTTGCGCGCTCTTGTTTATTCATTCCCAGAGTAATTTTCACTCCAAGGAACACTATTTAGGCCCTGTAGGGAATACAAAGAAGACTCTAATATGGCTCAGATACAGATCTACATATATGTATGTGTGTGCATGTGTGTGTATACAGACATAGCTCTCTGTCTCCAAGGAGCCAACAACTTACTATAAGAGATTAAATGGTAACGGTTCTACAAAAGCTATAAATCAGTTTCCAAATGAACCCAAAAGTGGAAATCAGGAAAGACTGTATGAAATAATTAATATTTGGAGGCTGTGTAAAATTTTGAGACATAAAATTGAGTTAGTATAAGCAAAGGCAGAAAGATAAAGGCTGAATGTGTCTGCAGAACATAGAGCAAAGAAATGAATTTTGTTGGCCCAAAAGTTACATGTAGAACACTATTGAAGATAATTCTGGAAAAGTAGTCTAGGCTCAAATTTTTTAAGACCCTCAATGGGATACTAAAATGACTGACCTGAATTCTGTGGAAAATGAGGAAATGCCAAATATTTTTAAGCAGATCACATGATGAAGGCAACGTTTTAGAAACATTAATCTAAAACAATAGGTTCAGTGCTAAGGTGAGAACTAGAATTTGAGAAACCAATTAACAGTTTACTAGAGTAGCTGAGGCTAGAGGTAATGGGAAACCAGAATAGACAGGTGACGGAAGAAATAAAAAGAAAAAGACAATACTAGAAACATTAGAGAAAAATTCAAAGATTAGAAACTCTTTCCATTTTTCTTAGGCAAACATATTGAATCAGAATGGTCTATTTGGGATATCCACTTTTGGATTTCTCACTCCTTACTTCACTGAAGTTTTTTCTTTATCCCTACCCCTAACCATTGTTGGAAACAATTCTGTCCAAAATTTCCAATTCCTGTCTCATTGCTCAATCCAATGAAAACGTCTGTGGTTACTTTCTGGCTCTTTATGATGCTTCAGACTCTCTGCTCTCTCTAACAACATTCATGACACCATATGCTCGTCATTCTTAAGTTTCTCTGAAGGATGTTTTAATTCAATAACTTTTATACA
>NW_012104009.1:1162712-1164446 GCF_000951045.1 Mandrillus leucophaeus
GTTCCGATTATTATTTTATATTATTATTGTTAGGATACTATTATTCAATCACAGCGTGGGATCAAGTCACACAAATTCAGAGTGCTCTTTGCACTGGCAGAGCAATATATTCAGAGAGTTTCCTGGAACATCAATTTCCTCTTATTAATTTGCTGATTCTCTTTTGATTCTTGAATGCTATGTCCCACAAACAGCCCATCTGGAGAACTGCTGACCACAGAGAGGACACCTTTACTATCAGTCTGGACCCATCATGCTGTGTACTCGTGTTTTCTCACTTGCCAGGTGTCACCTTACAATTTCTGTTATTCCTGCTTACTCTTCCCTATTTTTTTAAATAAGCCTTTGTGTTTGATTTTGAGGCGCTTGCAGATTTCTGAGATCAGAGAGCTCTCCCTACTTGCAGTAGTGTTTGATTAAAGTCTCTCCTCATCTAAGTCCAGATTTTTGTTGAATCCAGTATAGACTGTTATCTTATTATTTTCCTAGGCATATTCTTAATTAGATTGCATTCTCCAATGAATGCAATGAAGTAAATAAATGGCCAAATTAAACTCACTATTTCCCTTAATAAGTACCTGTTTATCTATCTTTTACCACCATCCTAAGATCCTAATAGTTTCTTCTTAAATCACAAAATTACTCTACAGTTTACTTTAAAGACATTGCACAGGACAAACTAACACCTTGAAACACCAGATTCCTTTCCTTTATGTAACTCCCTGAGCTTATACCACACATGGTGCAGTAGGATACATTTGTGCTTTCTCTCTCTCTCTCTCTCAGGAAAATATGATGTTAATATTTCTTGAGCTCTGTTTCTCTATAACAATTTTTCTTCTTCCCTTTGAATTTTCTAGGTAGTTGGGAGCATGCCCAGGCCTCTTGGATTAGGGTATTCATTCATCAAACATTTACCCTGTTTGATAGGAACTGTAGATACTGTGATAAACAATGCAGGCCCTTGCATGGATATACAGAATTACAGAGAGTCCTGTGGTTTTCTGTATTATTCTAGTCTCCCTGGTATTCCTCTCTCTTTTAAAGTAACTACTATTGTACATGTTAAAGAAAATTATTAAGCCACTTCATAGACGTAATCCCAAGTAGTTCTTTTTGTCACTTCTCTTAAATTCACTTTTTCACCAACTGCCAAAACCAAATTTTTGTTGAGTTCCTATCCTTTAGTCTTATAAATGTAATATTGCCATGATTATTATTTAGGATTCCCAGGGATGCAAGAATCTAACAAAAAAGAAACTAACACAAAAGATAAACTGTTGTCTCCCATATGGATTCACTTAAAGCACAATCCAGGTGCTCAGATGTCATTAGGCATCTGTCTTCAAGTCTGCTCTGATTTCCTCTCTAACATCTTTTTTTCTAAGACAAATCTCCCCACAATAAGATAAGAACAAAATAACTTCAAACACATATTCTGTAACTTGAGAAAATTTAGCTTTTCAGGTGTTCATTTTTTCAACTAAAGTTCTGAGATTGTCTGGGTCATGCATTTGCTGACAAGCTGTGATGCTTTCGTTAGCAAAGTCTGAATCATATGCTATTTTAGAGTCAGGGTGAGTGGGTTGTCATTAGCTATGCCAGAGCCATATAGAGTAAGAGTGGGAAAGAGTGGGTTTCCATAGAAAAGTATGTGTTGCTGTTACCAGAAGAAAGGCGGACAAGTTACCACCAAAACATGGGTATATCTAGTGGGTGCAAAGGGCCAAGAAG
>NW_012104009.1:1169266-1170098 GCF_000951045.1 Mandrillus leucophaeus
ATATATATATATATGAACTGTGAGATAATTAGAAGTTACCTGCAGCCGCAACTTGCCTGCCAACAAATTAAAATAATTCACATGGAAAAAGACTGTCTTTCAAACTTATTAAGACAAGTGGAAATTCCAGCCACTACATTATGCATAAATAACCTAACACAGTATATACCACCTTGATGAGAATTCTGCTGATTATAAATAAATATTATTATTATGTAAATCTACTAAAATGCAGCGGATTTAATGTTTCTTTAGGCTTTTTAATTTAGGATTGAACTGTCATTAAAACTTGTCATTTTATTTTTATTTTATATTAACTTTGATGAGTTCAACAATAAATGGTGAACTAGAACTCACCCATGCTTTCTGTAGTAGAGTTTCTTGTGAAACATGTGTGCCAGAGATTCATTCTGCTTTGATTCAAATCCTGGTTTAAGAACTTATTGACTGATGACCTTATAAACATTGCCCACAAAAAAAATCTAGAACGAAACATTGCTAACTGCTAAATAAATATTACCTATTATTAGTATACACTTTAAAAGCTTTTACCCAAAAAAGCATTAGGGAAATGTAATTAAAAACAAAATCACCTCCTAGTCCAGAAAACCTCTTCATAAGGGTAGAAGAGAAAACAAACTATTATTGAAAAAACATTCGGTCAGGCGCGGTGGCTCACGCCTGTAATCCCAGCATTTTGGGAGGCCAAGGTGGGCGGAACACCTGAGGCCAGGAGTTCAGTTGAGATCAGTCTGATCAATATGATGAAACCCCATCTCTACTAAAAATACAGAAATTAGCCAGGTGTGGTGGCATGCGCCTGTAATCCCAG
>NW_012104009.1:1172988-1175139 GCF_000951045.1 Mandrillus leucophaeus
CCTACCCCTAACCATTGTTGGAAACAATTCTGTCCAAAATTTCCAATTCCTGTCTCATTGCTCAATCCAATGAAAACGTCTGTGGTTACTTTCTGGCTCTTTATGATGCTTCAGACTCTCTGCTCTCTCTAACAACATTCATGACACCATATGCTCGTCATTCTTAAGTTTCTCTGAAGGATGTTTTAATTCAATAACTTTTATACATGCTTTCTGCTTATGTCTTAGATGGCAGGATGACCTTACACAACTGTTGTTTATGTTTGTTATTATTTGTTTAATTCACTTTAATTATTTAAATAATTATAGGTTGCCAACTCTCCAGTCTATATTTGTCTATATTCTGAACACTTTTTAAGTTCTACATTCACAAATAACACTCCTAAACATATGCATTGGCTTTCCACTAATACTTCATAATTAACAAGTCCAAAACTGAAAAAACTTCAAATTGCTATAAACTAGGTTTTTCTAATTTTAATCTAATCTCAATGAATAAAATTATCATACACTTTGTCACACAAGTCAGAATTTGAAATTATCTTTGATTTATTCCTTTATCTTAAATGAAATAAAAGACTAAGACATGTTAATTTTATCTCCTAAACATTTCCCCAGAATAACCATTTCCATCATGTTTTACCTGGTAATTGCATAATTTAATAATTGGTACCCCAGAATCTTTTCTCAGTCAAATTAAATTTGTGCTTTACATAAAGCAAAGTGACCAATGTAAAATTTGGATCTGTTCACAACATCCCTTTCTTTAAATGCTTCAAAGATTCGTTATTCCCTTCAGAATAAAATCCGAGGCCCTTAGAAGAACATATAACGTCCTTAATGAAGTGATTACTTCTCTATACTCATGCCCAAGACTCATGATACATGGCTTAAATTGAATTAAGGAATTAAAAAGTAAGTGCAGTTCTTAAAGATCATGTGCTTATTATTGAAATACTAGTATAGTATGCAACTACACAAATTGATCACTTATTTTTCTGTCTATATTAGTTAAATATATAAAACTGTTGTTATTTTGGAAGGATAGTTTTCATAAAGTTATTTAGAATATTTTTCATAAAGTTATTCAGTATGACTTTCCTTTGATATTCATACTGAATATCTATGTAACTGTTTGAAAGTTAATAATTACTCTGAATATAAAGTGCACAACTTTTATATGTATCATTAATTATTGCAGGATTATACTATTGCAATAATAACTACACAGTTTCCTTTAACAAAGATAGAATTTCAATTTGTAAAGGACATAAGGAGATTTTTGCTCCAATGTATATTGGATACTTGCCTATGTTTAAAGTAAATAATCAGATTAACAATAAATCTCAAAGACATACGTTGCTCACATTACTGAAAAGGCTATGCTGATTAAGTTTGATGCTAAACAACCTGACTTCATCATCATTTATCACGATGAGACTAAAAGTTTCAGAACCATTGTTGAAACAATCATTCAGTAATTCAGTCTTCCTAAGTCTGAGGCCAAAGCTGAAGTCAAATTTCAGAATTTGACTAACCATCAAGGCCAAACATAGCTGTGTATTTAATATTTTATTCAGCATCAGTTCTAATAATGTTTCAGTGGAAAACATTCATATTCTTTGCCCTGGTGGAATTTACAGTGCAGTAGAGTAAGCAAACTACAAATCGATAAACAAATACAGTCTGTCCTCGTTATTCACAGATGCTATATTTGCTAATTCATCTACTTACTAACATGTACTTGTTGACCAAAATCAGTACTCACAATGCTTTCACAATAGGCTTGCAGTGAATAAAAATATGAGTCATCCAAGGCACATGTTCCCAGACGAGGTTGAGCAAGGTGACGCTCTGCCTTCTTTTTACAACTCCCATTCTGTAAACAAGTGTCCTTTTCATAGTCCATTTATTGCTACATGTTTTATATTTTTGTGCCTTTTCCTGGTGATTTTCTTATTTAAAATGGCCCCCAAGCATAGTGCTGAAGTGTTGTCTAGTGTCCCTAAGAGCAAGAAGGCTGTGATGTTCCTTAGGGCGAAAATGCATATATTAGAACAGCTTCATTTAGGCGTGAGGTATAGTGCTATTGGCCATGAGTTAATGTTAATGAATTAAATATATATATATATATAAAAATATTTGTTCAAT
>NW_012104009.1:1176342-1206646 GCF_000951045.1 Mandrillus leucophaeus
CCACTGCACTCCAGCCAGGGCAACAAGAGCAAAACTCTGTCTCAAAAAAAAAAAAAAAAAAGAAAGATAGGAAGAAAGAAAAAGAAAATACATTCAACAAGAATCTGATGTGCATCCTAGGCAATCCTCTAGCAGACAGCAAAGACTGAAAGAAAGCTTATCCTTTTATATTGTAAAGCAGATATAACCATTACAGGAAGGCTCTCAACATAAACAATAACTAGTCTTCAAGAAAAAGGACATGACAGCCCAGTATGTCACTCATGGCTCATCCTAATTTGTCTGGAGATTGGGGAGACAACCTTTGTTTACTAATTGGCTTTGTCCAATGAAAAATTAAACATCACATGCTTTATGATGAGGCAGTTTTGAAACTTGGACTAACTTGCCTAAGTTAGGCTCCTACCTTCTCACAGAAACTGGAAGATAGGGATGCTATCTCTCTTGATGTATACATTTCAAGGGGATGGTTCCCAGGTCCTTGAGAAAGGTATAAAAGCTGGTAAGAAGCTTATTCAGCTTGTAAAAAGATTTACATACATTTCAAAGGGACAGGGAAAGGCCTTACAAGTGTTCTAAAGCAAATGTTCAAGGAAAAGGGAGGAGGTGAGGAGTCTCTTCTCCTATTTTCAACAGAGATTTAAGCCTCTTCTTTTCAGTTCGTATTTGCCCTTATAATCTCAATACCCATAAGAAAACCTAACATTCACATTTGTTTAAAAACTTGCACTGAAGTTCTACAGCATTCTCCTTTCTAAAAGTTTTAAATTTATTTTCTTTTCATGGTCCTGAATCTAATAATTGACCCAATTGCTCCTGTAAAGTTGGGATAAGCAGCATATACTACTCAATACAATTTCGTTATAGAATAACTAAAATTTGTATTGTGCTGCTTTCTACAGGTACTTTTCCTTGGTGACATTTTTCCTATTTTTCAGGAGAGCACTCAGCAAAGATGCACACTGGCCTGACACTGCCAGCAGCCTCCTGGACTAGCTGGGGTGAGTGGGTAGGAAGGTAAAGGGATAAGGTAATGAGCAGCCACTGTCCTCTCCCCACATTTCCAGGGGATGCTCATCAAATGCGTTGATTTCAAAATCAATGAAACAGAGTGGCTAATTTATTTTGACAAAGCAGCTCAATGAAATAAAACCATTTAACCTTAAAATATGGTTTTTGAATATTTTTAAATGGCTGCCCCAGAGCCAACAGAGAAGGAGAAAGTTTGCATCTGTAGAGATCCTTCATTAATGCAGCCCTGCCTCCTCTTTCAAGGCATTTCCCTGGGATCTAGAAGAGACTGGGATTTGGACACCTTTAAAGGTCTGAAAAGAAACAATGACCATCTATTCTTTTTGAGGACTGCTAACCTATGAGGTTTCATCTACATCAAAAGGCCACCTCGGCTACCCAGGCCTCTTCCTTTCTCTCATAACCCTGTCTTGCCACGAAACCTGATTTACCAATGTAGCGTGTTCCTGGCCATGCTCTAAGTCTGCACTCTTTGACTTTAGGAGGGTATATAAACTTCTGTATCTTATTGTCGGGTTGGGTCTTCATCCTGAAGGCTCCTGTGAATACGTGTTACATACATTTATATGCCTTTTTTCCTATTGATCTGCCTCATGGCAGTGATTTTTTCAGTGAATCTATAGGAGTCCAAGAGCCTGTGATCCCACACAGCCATGCCTTTTAGTCCCTCTCTGCTCCACGCTTTGGCCTGTCCACCGTGTCTATTGGTGGGTTTACAACTACAGGCACGTAGAGACTCACACAGAGGTGTGTATGTGTCCCATGGGCAAACACACAAACTCCTAGGTACAGCACACCACCTGAAAATACAGGATAAACTACTAGAATTTTTTAAATAAATTTAATACTTTTACAAAGGAGCACCTTATAGAAATTCATTGTAAATTTTTGTAGTATTGCGTGGTGCCCAAAAAAGTAAAGCAAGTCATCTCTACTAGAATTCACTATTTTAAGGCAGAGAGACCAATTTAAAAATAAACAAATAATAAATAAATTAAGTAAAAGTTATTTCTAACCTCTCCTTTGCCTGTTTTCTTCAACTGTCCTGATTAAGGTTATAGTTATATAATTTGATTTAGTCATCAGCACCAGAACGGGATTCTAGACAGGAAGAATATTAGAAACAAATAGAATAAGCCAATACCTATGTGGTATAATTTGGAAAGCGTACTGAGAACTGTTTCTCTAATGTCAGTCTGGCAATTTGCCTGAAATTCCACCATTAGAACTTCATTTAAGTTTCTGGGAATATCAAGGAAAATTCATAGACTTAATTGCAAAGAAGAGATTGCTGGGTTTGAATTTATGTAACTGAATAGCACTCTCCTCTTTAAAGAGGCATTTGTCTGACACATGCAGGATAAAGAACCAGCTGGCTAATCTAAGCTCATTCCAAACAATCTAGAGGAAGACAGGAACACCACAGTTAAAAGGGTATTTGCATAATATGGAAAAGACTTTTTAGCCAAAATCTTTTCCACTACAGAGAAGTTTTTGCATTGGATTCCCAGTTCTAAAACTACTACTATTTCTTTTTCCCTTCATGCTGAAAGTCTCCCATTTTGAAATAGTTCTTAGAATAGATTCCAAACTCCTCCATAGCATGGGTTAGCCTCTGCTTATCTCTCTTACTGCATTTCATACCACCCTCCCCTTTGTTCATATATTCCAGCAACAGTGAGCCCTTTTTATTCTTCAGTTATACAAGGCAAGCTCATTGCTCCTCAGTTCCTTGGTAAATACTTTAGCCTTGAGTCTTCCCTTTACAAGGCTGGCTCCTTCTCAGTTTTCAGGGATCATCTCAAACCATATATCCTTCAGGGAGGCCTTCTCTATCTTACCTAAAGTATAAACTAATGCTGATTACTTGTATTTTCCCCTTGTAGAACTACTCAAAAATATCTTAATAATTTGTTTTATTCATGTAATACCTGTTTATCCCAAACAGAATATAACCTCCTTGAGTTCAGAGGACACATCTCACTGGCTTACTGATGTGTCCCCAGAACCAAAAAGCAAAGCCTGGCATACGTCATGCTCTCTACAAATGTTTTCTAAATGGTTGAATAAATGAAAAGATCAATCTGGATTTATATTTCAGCTTCACCACCTATTATAGGCGGTGTGGTCTCAAGCAAGTAATTGAACCTCTATATACCAGTTTCTTCACCAGTGAAGTAAAAATACAATAGCTACCCTGGAATGTTGTTTGGATAAAACAGGGTATTAGAAAAAATGTTAATTAATAATTTATATTATTCTAATTTGTACTAGTGATATTATAGTTAAAATGAATCCCATAAAGCTAAACTAATAAAAGTTGTCACGCTTGTAAAACATTTCCCCCAACCAACAAATGAAAAGGAGAAACTCAATATTGCAAAGGCATATTCCTCTCCCTATTACAACTCACTATCAGGAGAGATTGGGAATAGATAACTTCCCAAACACACACTGTCTTCCACTGGGAAATTCTCAAGGTGAATTTCTTATGCCTATATTTTTCTCAAATATGTTATGGGCAAATGGTTCACTTGAAAAGTTACTTTCAATCTGTTTTATTTATTGGCTCTTTATTCCTTAATCAAAATTTTCTACAATTGCCATACTTATTGCCCTTCATATTTTAGTCTTTACAAGGCTACTTTCTCTATCTCTACTAGTACTAAGCAAATTAGAGAAATCTACATATTTAAGTTCTTGATAATGTTTGGCCTGGTGCAATTGCGCTGCTACGTAAGTATTTCTTAATACTGGATGTTCAGATCTCAATTTGAAATAGATAGAATTCCATGTATCAAATGATTGTTTTGCCTTGTGCCTCTGTTACTAGAAAAAAATATAAAGAGAAAGTCAGGAACAAGTCTTTTCCTCTTTTCATTAAACACACACCCACCCCTTTGGATAAATTATAATAATGACAATGCAAGTCAAATTCTTACTAAACACAGCATTTTAAAACATCGTTTAAGAAGTTGGCTGTTGTTTGAGGCTCTCCTTATATTATTGCCATTAAAATATAAATTCTTAGAAACTATATATCAATAATATCAATATTAAGTCTGCCTCAAAGGAGTCAAAATACTTGGATACTAGGCTTAGCTCAATTTATCTGAAAGTTGTGAAATTTTGGGTAGGTTACTCACTCACTCTGAGCCTCTGATTCTTTACATACAAGATTTATAACTCATTTTAATTACTTCAAGGGGCTAGCCTGTGAACATTTGATGCAAATTACAAACACTATACAATTGTAAATTATTTTCGTTTCTGTTATCGCTATCATCGCTGTTAATAAAGCTATGGGACTAACATAGTATCTTAACTAGCTCTCTTTCTTGAAGATACATAAAAATTAATGAAGTGGAGCCTCGAGAACATTATGCTAAGTGAAATAAGCCAGGCTCAGAGTGACAAATGCCATAGGATCTCATTTATAAATGGAATCTTAAAAGGTCAAACTCATAAAAGTAGAGGGTAGAATAGAGGTACCTAGAAAGTTGGTGAGCAGGGTATAGATGGGGAATGGGAGGCATTGGTCAAAGGTTATGGTTTCAGTTAGACAGGAGGAATAAGTTCTGGTGATCTATTGCACAGCATGGTGACTATAGTCAATAATAATGTATATTTCAAGATAGCTAAGAGAGATAATTTTTAATATTCTTATCACAGAGAAGTAAATATTTTAGGTAATAGATACAATATTTGAGGTTAATTAAACTGATTTGATCATTCCACAATATATACATCCACAAAAACATCACATTTTACCACATAAATATGTATTATTCTTGGTCAATTAGAAATAAAATAAAACATTACAAAGTAAATGAGGCCAGGCATGGTGACTCACACCTGTAATTCCAGCACTTTGGGAGGCCAAGGTGGGTGGATGACCTGAGGTCAGGCACTTAAAATCAGCCTGGTCAACATGGTAAAACACCATCTCTACTAAAAATACAAAAATTAACTGGATGTGGAGGAGCAGGCCTGTTATCCCAGCTAGTAGGGAAGTCGCAGTAGTTGAATCTACTCAAATAAATGAGTAGAATAGAGCAAAGCTAAGTTTTTAATATTCAAAATAAAACTCTAATTCTATTAAATCAAATATGTTTCGGAGAATTTATAAATCAATTCTCATGAATGCATAAGAGTTTCAGAGAAAATCTTCAATTCATATCCCCATGGAAGTAGTGACATATAAATCCTGTTTTTTGTTTTTGTTTTTGTTTTTTGAGACAGAGTCTTGCACTGTCGCCCAGGCTGAAGTGCAATGGCACAATCTAGGCTCACTGCAAGCTCCGCCTCCCAGGTTCACGCCATTCTCCTGCCTCAGCCTCCTGAATAGCTGGGACTACAGGCGCCCACCACCACACCCAGCTGAGACTATAGCCCAGTCTAGTTTTTTTGTTGTTATTTTATTTATTTATTTATTTATTTATTTATTTATTTATTTATTGAGATGGAGTCTCTCACTGTCACCAAGCCTGGAGTGCAATGGCACAATCTCGGCTCACTGCAACCTCTGCCTCCCGGGTTCAAGCAATTTTCCTGCCTCAGAGAAGCTGGGATTACGGGTGCATGCCACCACGCCCAGCTAATTTTTTTTTTGTATTTTTAGTAGAGATGGGGTTTCACCATG
Organism: Mandrillus leucophaeus; assembly: GCF_000951045.1. Taxonomy (NCBI): domain Eukaryota; kingdom Metazoa; phylum Chordata; class Mammalia; order Primates; family Cercopithecidae; genus Mandrillus; species Mandrillus leucophaeus. The sequence goes on from NW_012104009.1 coordinate 1,182,017, forward strand.
GTGGTCAGGCTGGTCTCGAACTCCTGATTTCGTGATCTGCCCGCCTTGTCCTCCCAAAGTGCTGGGATTAGAGGCGTGAGCCACTGCACCCAGTCAGCCAGGCCTAGTTACATATAAATCTTAAGAAATGTTGCCCCTCTATGCATCCCATCAACCAACCCCCAATCAACAATTAATGAAGAAATATCTACTTGAAAGAGTTCCTCACCATTTGGCCTACCTTCTCCTAAATTCAACAATATTCTTTGTGTTATCATGTATAGTTATACCATTCTTTGACTTAATTAAAATTTTAATTATAATTAAAAGCTATTGAATCATTTGTTAGCAAATCATAGAGAGCTGCTAATAAAACATAAGTGCTAAAATGCAAATCATATCTAAAAGTAAAAGACACTGGAAAATATATCTGCTTTTCATGTGGTTAATCTCAGTTTTAAAAAAAGTTTTGGACAGGAGTTCCGTTATACTGTAAGTATTGATACATTGTAGATTTCATCTGCTACAAAACTCTTAATTAGAAATAGAACATTAAAACCCAGTTAACCGAAGCTATTTTGTACAAAAAAGAAAAAATCAAATAGGAGTTTCCTCTTGTAAATGAATACATGTGTGTTTCTGTTGACATCTTCATGTTTCATGTCCAGTCAGAAGCAGCTTGGAACTTAGGCAGCCCAAATATCTAGGTAGTAGGCAGTGAGGTTAGTCAGTAGTTGAATGCAGACATAACAGAAAAAAATATCAAAAAGTTATTTCCTGTCTGCTAGGCAAATATCTGGGACTTTCACAGCAGAAAATCCTATTTAGAATTTCTTAAGAAAGAAGACTTAAACAGCAAATACCCTGGGAAAAGTAATACAGTGGCTTTAATTGAAATAATATTATGTTACTACTACTGCACCCCTTCCTTGAGAATAGTGTGGGTTAGGTGACTTTGGGGAGAAAATAGGGATATGGGAGATAGAAGGGGAAAAGCCCTAGAGATACAACTGAGATGGAGAAGGAACATTGTGACATCACCTATCTTTTTTTTTTTTTTTTTTTTATTTTCTGGATCCAGTTTTGCTTATGCTTCTCCTTTCTTAAATTTCCCTGGAAAATTATTTTTATGGAAAATTCAAATTTATGAATAATGCTTGTAGAATGTAGTAGGTAACTGCTCTTCAAGAATCAAAGAAATAACCTGGTTTTTATAGGACTTATGAGCTAAACTGTGAGTACAGAATGCTCACTGAAATATTAGGCTAATAGATGATGTTTGTTTATGAAGCATTTTGAAGAAAGCAAAACTTGTCCAACCAAACAAGCATTGCCTTTTTAAAGTCTTCTATAGGGGAAGCTCTGCCACTATTTTTGATATTTTTTTAAATGACCTAAGACTACAGGACATCATTCTGATTATTCTCTTCACATGTTACTTTTTTCATCATGTTTCTTATAAAATTCTAACTCCTCTCTAGATCCACTTCTGACTCCTTTATTTAGAAGAGATGTTTATTCTGAATATCAATGGAAATGAACACATATTTAGACAGTAGCATCAATATATCACTGTGGTAAGCAGAATTTTAAGACAGTCCTCAAGTTTTCCATCCGTTTGTGTATACACCTTATATAATCCGCTTCCCTTAGGGGCAAGCAGAACCCGTAAATATGATGGTATAACATTTCTATGATTAAGTTCCTGTATTCCTTCAATAAGGTTACCAAAACAAAACACCACAGACCGATGATTAAACACAAACATTTATTTTCTCATAGTTCCAGAAGGTAGAAGTCAGATCAAGTTGTTGACAGGTTTAGCTTTTTTTCTGAGGCCTCTTTCCTGCCTTGCAGATGACTATCTTCCCTCAATTTCTTCACGTGGTCATTTCTTTGTCTATGTGTGGTAGGGGTTTTAATCTATCATTTTTAAAAGAACATGGGGTATGTTGAATTAGAGTCAATCCACACGACCTCATTTTACCTTAATTACCTCTTTAAATTCCCTATCTCCAAATACAGTCACATTCTGAAGCACTTGGGGTTAGGAAATCAGCATGTGAATTTTCAGGTAACACAGTTCAGCCTATAACAGTTACTAACCAGTTAATATGGGCTTGTCACAAAGTAGATTATCTAGATGAGTCCAGGCCTAGTGGCTCATGCTTGTAATCCCAGAACTTTGGAGGGCCAAGGTAGAAGGATCGCTTGTGGCCAGCAGGAGTTTGAGACCAGCCTGGGTAACATAGAAAGACCCCATTTAAAAAAAAAAAAAAAAAAAAAAAAGCATATTATCTAGATACATAATCTAGATAAGCCCTTAAAAGGGACTTGTTTGTTCCAGAAGTCAGAGAGGACAAAAGTGTGAGAGAGCCTGGGGAAACTATGTGGCAGGTAACTACCTGGGAAATGTCTCTAGGACCTGAATACAGGCCCAGCCAACAGCCAGAAAGCAACAGGGGCCTAAACCACCAGCCAGCAAGCAACTGGCTTAAACCACCAGTACATATTTGCCTACTTTAGCCTCGAAATGCAGATACAGCCAACCAATACTTTTATTCCCGTCTTGTACGACCTGGAACAGAGATTCTAGTTAAAATGTGCCAGACTTCCAGTCCACAAAAACTGTGAGATTACAAATTTTTGTTTTAAGCCACCAAGTTTGTGGCAACTTGATACATATCAATGAAAAATGAGCATAGCCACCATTGATATACTGCCATATAATGTATTTGTACATTGCTTTTGCAATTCCAAGACTCTAGTGCAATGGCTGTGAATATGGGTTCTAAAGTAAGACTGTCTAGATTCAAATCCTGGCTCAATTTCTTTCAGCTTTGTGACATTGTGTATGTTACTCAACCCAACCTCTTGTGCCTCGGTTTTCACATATATAAATGGAGAATAAAGTCATATCCCATGGTGTTGTTGTAATTATTAAGGGCATTGATACATAAATACCAATCTGAAGAATATTGTCTGGCATTTTGTAAACACATTTTTTATATTACTCTATGTACTGTAATGTATAAAGGCTTTGTTAACATACCCACTAATGTATACCAGGATGGACAATTACTAATATTTATTGAAGTCTACTGTGTAAAAGACATGGTTTAAAGGTCTTTTGTTGATGAGCCCTTATTTTACCCGTAATTAAGAAAGAATATGGCTGTATTACATTTCATGGAAGAGGATTTTAGAAACAAAACAGCAAAAATCAAGATAATTTTCGACAGTCATTTGAAAGCCAGGAAAATTTAACATATTTCAATTATTTATTTTGTTTCATAAAAGATGTCAATAAATGCTAAGTTTTCATTTTCTCATTTTTATCTGTCTCTCTAGAGCTCTCTAGATAATATGTAAATAAATACCTCAGGAGAAAAGAAAATTGTAACAGTAATAAGCACTTTCTATTTGACACGTACTCTGCTAAGCTACCTGCATACGTTATGTCATTTGCTCAATTAACATTCTCTGAAGTGATTATTACTGTTTTAAGTTTTCATTTTAGAATAATTTTAGACTCACAAAATTCAAAAAACTGGTATTTTTTTACCCAGATTACACAAATACTAACATTCACAATGTTAACACAACAATATTCAAAATCCAAGAAATTAACACTGATACAATATTATCATTTAATCTATAGGCCTCATTCAAATTTTTCTGATTGTTCCACATCTGTCCATTTTCATGTCCAGAATCTAATCTAGGGTCATGCATTGCATATAGTTATCATGTCTGCTTAGTGTTCACTTACTTGATATACCCTCACGATAAAAGTCAGGTCATTGAGTTTCGGCAAAAATACTACAGAAGTTTTGGCAAAAATACTACGGAAGTTTACTTCCTATATAAGAAAGTTCATGATGCCAAATTGTCCCATTGTTCAAGATGTTAACTTAATGTCTTTTGGGGTTTTTTTGTTTGTTTTTCTTAAAAAGGATATTCTATTCTTTATAATTAATAAATATCTTTGGGGAATGCTTTGAGGATATCCAAATACCTTATTTCTGATCATGTTTTCATGCACTTCATTTTTTACCATTAATTATTATTATTATTTTTTTAATTCAGACAGAGTTTCACTCTTGTCACCCAGGCTGGAGTGCAGTTGCACAATCTTGGCTCTCTGCAACCTCCGGTCCGCAGCTTCAAGTGATTCTCCTGCCTCAACCTCCCGAGTAGACTATTAATGATTCTTATAAGAAGCAGTTACTACTGTAGTGTTTATCAAATGTTCATTTGCTATTTTTCTATTGTTATTACGCTTTCTACATTCTCCTGTAAGGGAAGTTTTCCTTCACCACACTTGTTATTTAATTATTTCTTTACATTAATGTAAACTCATAATTATTCCACAGGTTATAAAGCACTGTCAGTAGTGTTTATTTTGTGTACTTCCATTGCTTTATCTTTGGCAGTAGAAATCTCTTTCACGTTGGCTCCCATGTTGTGTTCACTTGCTCCTATCATTTTTTGAGCACTTATTCAGTTAGTGTAAAATGTTGCATATTCATTATATACTTTGTGTGTCTCTGCCCTGAAATTAGCCATTTCTCCCAAGAAACTTGGTTCCATTTATTGAAAAATGTAATTTAGGAAACAAGTTATGGACATTAGGTGTGGTCATTGGGACAGGGGTTTCATTGTTTCTAGGTTCTCTTAGAGATGTGAATATTATGTATATATCTGTGTGTATATGTGTTACACACACATAAATATGTGTATATATATAATGTGTATGTGTTTGCACACACTTCTGTATCTATCTATCTAGTAATATACAAATAAAATCATTATTTCAATGTGGCACCTGCAATTCTAATCCAACTCTACACTATGCTAGCCTTTCCCTTTTTTCTTATACTTATCCCTCTCTTTTCTCTAATTTTACAGTTGCAGAGATTTAAGTCTGGGAGATTATCCAATGTCACAAGGCTGGTCAGTGATAAAGTCAGGATTCAAACGCGAACTTTTTTTTTTACTTCAGAGCCCAGGCTTTTAACCACCAGGCTTTGCTACAGCTCTAAGAATAGAAGCAGAAATACTTCCCTGGCAACTCTGCCTCTAGATAATTTTGTTACATTCAGTAAACGACTTCAGGATCTCAACTCAAAATTAGGTGGGCATTGTTCACCTTCAAAAATCTACAGTTAGCAGTTACTTCTTAAAAATGTATATAAATCTAATACAGCCACAATGCAATTGTACTGAAAACACAGGACATAAAAGATATATGAATATTTTCCTTGACCTTGAACAACAACAAAAGTTTGCAGGAAATGGAACTAACCACTTGAAGGAGTTTCTAGTCTTAAATTTTAGCCCTTCATGATTCAAGCCTCTGTTTTGTTTTGTTTTGTTTAATATTTCAGAAAACCATCTCCAGCCAAATACGAACAGTAAAAAGCTTCCAACAATATCCATGTTCATCTAAGTCCCTTGCCCTTAAGAAGTGCATAAACAGTGTCACTTACACTTTTTCTCTTTATTTCAGTTTTTATTCTTGAAATTGTTCGAGGGTTTATAAATACTAAATAGCGCCCCTTCAAATATTTTGTAATGCTTTCAGAAATGTGATTTACCAATTCAAAGAATGTTTTGCCAACTGAATCTGATGATTTTGATTGAGAAGACATTTAGAATGCCATTTATTTACTCAAATGTATGTGTGTGTATGTTAAGCTTAATATATATGTCACAAGTCATAAATCACATATGACATACCTCATGTAATTGATACAGCAACCCCAAGTGAATTCTAAGAAAAAATAATCTGTTTGAACAGCAGTAATTTCTCATGTTATTACTTTCTACCTGTAGTATGGTTCAATCTGATATTAGTGTCTTTTTCATTAGGAAAAAAGTTATTTTCTGGCTTTCAAAATTTGCGAGGTACTAATAAATAACAATTTTTCATTATTTAATCTATCAAAGATGTAGTTTAAACAAAAAACAATTAAGGCCATTTTAAAATAGAGAAATGTAAAAGACTTACGAAGAGGTAGATTTACAACACTTTCAAAATTAATACCTCACAATGCCTCATAAAGGCATTTCATAAAGAAATTTCAACTCAGAACCTTTCTACTTTAAAGGAAGGAGGTATGATTGTATCTATTATAAATAGGAGTTATAGTATTTTGTCACAAATTGTTAAAATTGACACCAAAAATGATAGATATTTCCTCACAGATTTTGATTTTCTTACATTCAGCTGTAACCAATTCTTATGAAACTTGTAAAAGAGCTGCTCCCACCAGATAAGTAAACTTATCTTTTTTATATAATTAATATAATCCCTGTATTTGCTGGAGTACAAAATAGGATCACAGCTGACACAATATCCATGGTAAATAAATCTAAATCCATATCCCACTGACTGTGCTAAGCCCATTACTTCCTTCAACCATAAGTATATTAGAACCCCAGGAGTGCTTATCCAGCCCACATGAGATTGAATCTAGCTGATATTGCTTTGCTGAAAAGTGACCAGAAAGTTGGATCAACTGATTGAAATTCCCCTTCCCCAAAATGTTCCTGATGTTGCCTCTAGATGGTATTCTTGCTGAAATAAGAATTCGAGAAGTCTGCTGCAAATATGCAGTAACATATCAAACATGCCTCAAGAGCTGGAGACACAGGAGTTGGAAAGTAGGGCCTACTTACTGCAGTATCACTTCAATAATTGAGACTACTTGAATATTTTGAACCTGGAGATAACCAAGGCACAAGCTTATGTTCTTTGTTGGTGGAAAGAAGAAAGAACAGAGCAATGCCTCTTCCAGTATTGTCTGTTCAGTACATATCAGACAGCCCTTTTTCCTCAAGTTCACACTAAGTGACATAATAGATGAATATAGAAGCTTCCAGCCTGAGTTCTATATGCTGAGCACAGAACCAGCCCTCACCTCACTGCAGAAAGAGGATTCCAGTTGTTGATTAGCTCATAGTCCATTCAGCACATGCTTGAGGGCCAGAAATCAGAATCTCTTTCTCAAGGCTGAAGGTTGCATCAACACTATGCATTTTCTTTGCTGCAAGCAACAAAAATAAAGACATTTGGAAGCATCACTCACATTCTGCTTCTTCCATCAAGTCAGTCATTGACTAACGTGCTCATCCTGACTCAACAGCACAGAATGAAGAGAAAGTTTTTTTCTCACATTGTACCTAAGATGGTTTCTGTTAGGGGAAAATCCCACATTGATACACACACCCATAGAATTGAAGTTTTTTTAGCTTTGTATCCCAGTCATTAAGATTAGAGGGCTAAAATTAATGGACTCCAAATGGCCTCAGAGAAGGTTATCTCATTTTTAAGTCTCAGTTTCACTAACTGTAACTTTGTAATGACACTTGTGCTTTCTACTTTTTAAGGTTGTTTTGAGAACAAATAAAATCAGATAAGACAAAGAGCTTTAAAAATCCAGGTTGAGGCAGAGGGCTGGCAAGATAGCCAAACAGGAATAGCTCCAATCTGCAGCTCCCAGATAGACCAATACAAAAGGCAGGGGATTTCTGCATTTTCAATTGAGGACCTGGTTCATCTCACTGACAGTGGTTAGACAGTGGGTGCAGCCCACGGAGGGTGAGCAAAAGCAGGGTAGGGCGTTGCCTTACCCAGGAAGAGCAAGGGGTCGGGGAACTCCCTCCCCTAGCCAGGGGACGCTTTGAAGGACTGTGCCACGTGGGAAGGTGCTATCTGTCCCAGATACTACACTTTTCCACAATCTTCACAACCTGCAGACCAGATTCCCTTGGGTGCTTACACAACCAGGGCCCTGGGTTTCAAGCACAAAACTGGGTTAATGTTTGGGCAGACACCGAGCTAACTGCAGGATTTTTTTTTTCATACCCCAGTGGTGCCTGTAATGCTGGTGAGATAGAACCATTCACTCCCCTGGAAAGGCAGCTGAATCCAGGGAGTCGAATGGTCTTGTTCAGTGGATCCCAACTCCACGGAGCCCAGCAAGCTAAGATCAAATGGCTTGAAATTCTCGCTGCCAGCACAACAGTCTGAAGTCAACCTGGGACACTCAAGCTGGGTGGGGGTAGGGGTGTCCGCCATTACTAAAACTTGCCTAGGCTATTTTCCTTTCACAGTGTAAAGCCTCCAGGAAGTTTGAACTGGCTGCAGAACTCACCTCAGCATGGCAAAGCCACTGTAGCCAGACTGCCTCTCTAGCTTCCTCCTCTCCGGGCAGGGCATCTCTGAAAGAAAGGCAGCAGCCCAGGCAGGGGCTTATAGATAAAACTCCCATCTCCCTGGGACAGAGCACCTGGGAGAAGGGGTGGTTGCAGGTACAGCTTCAGCAGACTTCAACATTCCTGACTGCTGGCTCAAAAGGGAGCAGTGGATCTCCCAGCACAGCGCTTGAGCTTTACTAAGGGAAAGACTACCTTCTCAAGTGGGTCCCTGACCCCAATGCCTCCTGATGGGGTAACAACTCCTAGCAGGGGTCAACAGACACCTCATACAGGAGAGCTCCAGCTCGCATCTGGCAGGTGCCTTTCTGGGACAAAGCTTCCAGAGGAAGAAGCAGGCAGCAATCTTTGCTGTTCTGCAGCCTCCACTGGTGATACCCAGGCAAACAGGGTCTGGGTATCCTGTTTGCAAACTCCAGCAAACTCCAACAGACTTACAGAAGAGGGGTCTGACTGTTAGAGGTAAACTAACAAACAGAAAGCAATAGCAGAATCACCAACAAAAAGGACGCCCATGCAAGAACCCATTCAAAGGTCATCAACACCAAAGACCAAAGGTAAGGTAAAAAAAATCCATGAAGATGAAGAAAAACCAGCACAAAAAGGCCAAAAATTCCCAAAACCAGAATGCCTCTTCTCCTCCAAAAGAAGACAACTCCTCACCAGCAAGGGAACAAAACTGGATGGAGAATGAGTTTGACAAATTGACAGAAGTAGGCTTCAGAAGGTGGATAATAACAAACTGCTCCAAACTAAAGCAGCATGTTCTACCCCAATGCAAGGAAGCTAATAGCCTTGATAAAAGGTTACAGGAACTTCTAATGATAATAACCAGTTTAGAACAGAACATAAATGGCCTGATGGAGCTGAAAAACACAGCATGAGAACTTCGTGAAGCATACACAATTATCAATAGCCAAATCAATGAAGTGGAGTAAAAAATATCAGAGATTGAAGATCCACTTAATACAATAAAGTGTGAAGGCAAGATGAGAGGGAAAAAAAAGCATAAAAGGAAACAAAAAAGCCTCCAAGAAATATGGGAATATGTGAAAAGACCAAACCTATGTTTGATTGGTATACCAGAAAGTGACAGGGAGAATGGAACCAGGCTGGAAAACACACTTCAGGATATTATCCAGAACGTCCCCAACCTAGCAAGATAGGCCAATATTCGACTTCAGGAAATACAGAGAACACCACAAAGATACTCCTAGAGAAGAACAACCCCAAGATATATAGTCATCAGATTCACCGAGGTCGAAATGAAAGACAAATGTTAAGGGCAGCCAGAGAGAAAGGTCGGGTTACCCACAAAAGGAAGCCCATTGGACTAACAGTGGATCTCTCTGCAGAAACCCTTTAAGCTGGAAAGGAAAAACTGGTACCAACCACGGCAAAAACATACCAAAATGTAAAGACAATTGACACTATGAAGAGACTGCATCAACTAATGTGCAAAATAACCGGTTAGCATCATAATGACAGGATCAAATTCACACACAACAGTATTAACTTTAAATGTAAATGGGCTAAAAGCCCCAATTAAAAGATACACACTTTCTAATTGGATAGAGGCAAGATCCATAGGTGTGCTGTATTCCGCAGACCTATCTCATGTGCCAAGAGACACGGAGACTCAAAATAAAGGGATGGAGGAATATTTACCAAGAAATGGAAAGCAAAAAAAAAAAAAAGCAGGGGTTGCAATCCTACTCTCTGATAAAACAGACTTTAAACCAGCAAAGATCATTAAAAAACAAAGAAGAGTGTTACATAATGGTAAAGGAATCAATGCAACAAGAAGAGCAAACTATTCTAAATATACATGCACCCATTACAGGAGTGCCCAGATTCATATAGCAAGTTCTTAGAGACCTACAAAGAAACTTAGATTCCCACACAATAATAGTGGGAGACATTAACACCCACTGTCAATATTAGATCAATGAGACGAAAAATTTACAAGGATATTCAGGACTTCAACTCAGCTCTGGACCAAGTAGACATAATAGATATCTACAGAACTCTTCACCCCAAATCAACAGAATATACATTATTCTCAGCAACACATTGTCCTTTTTGTAAAATTGACCACATAATTGAAAGTAAAACACTTCCTAGCAAATGCAAAAGAATGGAAATCATAACAAACAGTTTCTCAGACCACAGTGCAATCAAATTAGAATTCAAGATTAAGAAATTCACTCAAACGACACAACTACATGGAAACTGAACAACCTGCTCTTGAATGACTACTGGGTAAATAACAAAATTAAGGCAGAAATAAATAAGTTATTTGAAACTAATGAGAACAAAGAGACAACAAACCAGAATCTCTGAGACATAGCTAAAGCAGTGCTTAGAGGGAAATTTATAGCACTGAATGCCCAAATGAGAAAGTGGGACAGATGTAAAATTGACACCCTAACATCACAATTAAAAGAACCAGAGAAGCAAGAGCAAACAAATTCAAAAGCTAGCAGAAGACAAGAAATAACTAAGATCAGAGCAGAACTGAAGGGGATACAGACATGAAAAATCCTTCAAAAACATCAATGAATCCAGGAGCTGGTTTTTTAAAAAGATCAACAAAATAGATAAACCACTAGCAAGACTAATAAAGAAGAAAAGAGAGAACAATCAAATAGATACAATAAAAAAATGGTAAAGGTGATATCACCACTAATCACACAGAAATACAAACTATCATCAGAGAATACTATAAACACCTCTATGCAATAAACTAGAAAATATAGAAGAAATGGCTATATTCCTGGACACATACACCCTCCCAAGATTAAACCAGGGAGAAATCTGATCCCTGAGTTGACCAATAACAAATTCTGAAATTGAGGCAGTAATTAATAGCCTACCAATCAAAAATAAGCCTAGGACCAGACAGATTCACAGCCAAATTCTATCAGAGGTACAAAGAAGAGCTGGTACCATTCTTTCTGAAACTATTCCAAATCATAGAAACAGAGAGACTCCTTCCTCCCTAATTCATTTTATGAGGGCAGCATCATCCTGATACCAAAACCTGGCAGAGACACAACAAAAAAAAGAAAATTTCAGGCCAATACCCCTGATGAACAGCAATGCAAAAATCCTCAATAAAATACTGGCAAACCAAATCCAGTAGCACATCAAAAAGCTTATCCACCATGATCAAGTTGGCTTCATCCCTGACATGCAAGGCTGGTTCAATATATGCAAAACAATAAATGTAATCCATCACATAAACAGAACCAACGGCAAAACCACATGATTATCTCAATAGTTGCAGAAAAGGCCTTCAATAAAATTCAACACCGCTTCATGCTACAAATACTCAATAGACTAGGTATTGATGGAATGTATCTCAAAATAATAAGAGCTATTTATGACAAACCCACAGCCAATATCACACTGAATGGGCAAAAGCTGGCACAAGACAAGGATGCCCTCTCTCACCATTCCTATTCAACATAGTATTGGAAGTTCTGGCCAGGGCAATCAGGCAAGAGAAAGAAATAAAGCATATTCAGATAGGAAGAGAGAAAGTCAAATTGTCTCTGTTTGCAGATGACATGATTGTATATTTAAATAACCCCATCATCTCAGCCCAAAATCTCCTTAAGCTGATAAGCAACTTCAGCAAAATCTCAGGATACCAAATCAATGTGCAAAAATGACAAGTATTCCTATACACCAATAATAGACAAACAGAGAGCCAAATTATGATTGAACTCTCATTCACAATTGCTACAAAGAGAATAAAATACCTAGAAATACAACTTACAAGGGATGTGAAGGACCTCTTCAAAGAGAACTACAAACCACTGCTCAAGGAAATAAAAGAGGATACAAATAAACGGAAAAACATTTTCATGCTCATGGATAGGAAGAATCAATATTGTGAAAATGGCCATACTGCCCAAGGTAATTTATAAATTCAATCCTATTCCCATCAAGCTACCATTGACTTTCTTCACAGAATTAGAAAGAACCACTTTAAATTTTATATGAAACTAAAAAAAAGCTCGCATTGCCAAGACAATCCTAAGCAAAAAGAATGAAGCTGGAGGCATCACACTACCTTACTTCAAACTATACTACAAGGCTACAGTAACCCAAACAGCTTGGTACTGGTACCAAAGCAGATATATAGACCAATGGAACAAAACAGAAGCCTTAGAAATAATGCCACACATCTATAACCATCTGATCTTTGACAAACCTGACAAAAACAAGCAATAGGGAAAAGATCTCCTATTCAAAAAATGGTGTTGGGAAAACTAGCTAGCCATAAGCAGAAAACCGAAACTGGACCCCTTCCTTATACCTTATACAAAAATTAACTCAAGATGGATTAAAGACTTAAACATAAAACTTAAAACCATAAAAACCATAGAAGAAAACCTAGGAAATACCATTCAGGACATAGGCATGGGCAAAGACTTCATGACTAAAACACCAAAAGGAATGGTAACAAAAGTCAAAATTGACAAATGGGGTCGAATTAAACTAAACAGCTTCTGCATAGCAAAAGCAACTATCATCAGAGTGGACAAGCAACCTACAGAATGAGAGAAAATTTTTGCAATCTATTCATCTGACAAAGGGCTAATAGCCAGAATCTACAAGGAACTTAAACAAATTTACAAGAAAAAACAACCCCATCAAAAAGTGGATAAAGGATATGAACACTTTTCAAAAGCAGACATTTATGCCACCAACAAACATATGAAAAAAAAGCGCATCATCACTGGTCATTAGAGAAATGCAAATCAAAACCTTAGAATGGCGATCATTAAAAAGCCAGGAAACAACAGATGCTGGAGAGGGTATGGAGAAATAGGAATGCTGTTACACGGTTGATATGAGTTTAAATTAGTTCAACCATTGTGGAAGACAGTGTGGCAATTCCTCAAGGATCTAGAAACAGAAATACCATTTGACCCAGGAATCCCTTAACTGGGCATATACCCAAAGGATTATAAATTGTTCGACTATAAAAGACACATGCACATGTATGTTTATTGCAGTACTATTCACAATAGTAAAAACTTGGAACCATCCCAAGTGCCCAGCAATGATAGACTGAATAAAGAAAATGTGGCACATATACACCATGAAATACTATGCAGACATAAAAATGAATGAGTTTGTGTCCTTTGCAGAGACATGGATGAAGCTGGAAATCTTTCTCAGCAAACTAACACAGGAGCAGAAAACCAAACACTGCATGTTCTCACTCATAACTGGGCATTGAACAATGAGAACACATGGACACACAGAAGAGAACACCACATACCAGGGCCTGTTGGGGGTGGGGGTGCTGAGGGAGCGATAGCATTAGGAGAACTACCTAATGCAGATGAGGTTTGATGGATGCAGCAAACCACCATGACACACATGTACTATGTAATAAAGCTGCACATTCTGCACATGTATCCCAGAACTTAAAGTATAATTTTAAAAATCTGCAAAATAACAACAAAAAAATTCAGGTTGAAACATTTACAGCATTTTACTACCTTAAAATCCTTTTAATCTGATATGATGAATATTAATTTTTAAATTACCAAAGTTTCCACTTAAGTGGAAAACGGTGTTCACAGTCCTAGGGGTGACAAGTCTATCATTTTAAATGTCACCTAATAATTTTAAGTAACAAAAACCCATAAAGAAGCCAGACTTATGATATATAAAAGTTATGGCACATGTTCTAATAAATATTAGTATTAAGCCTTGTACTTGTATCATCATGTTTATCTCTTTCTCAGTGTTGTTTTACACTTTTCTGCCTTATTTGTTATTTATTATTCTTCACTCCAAGTAATACCCAAGGAATTTCCTAGCCACAGAAAGATATTGATAAAAAGGCACCTGTTCACTGCAAGAATACAATTAACTTTAAATTAAATATAGTGACTACATTCCTTCTTGTTTCATGTAATTCCAATGTATTTCAATTGAAATTAAAGATTCCACATGAAATTGGTCCCAAGAAAAACTACTATGTATTATTCCAGTCATAAATGTTAAATGTTTAAAATAAAGAATACCTAATTATGAATAAAGGTTAAAATTAGAGGTAACCTTCGGAAGACATGGGTGCAATCATATTTTAATAGAGATTGGGAGATGCACAGGTATTGGCTGGAATTGCCAGGCACGGGCAAGGTCAGCATGAAAACACTCACCAAAGTAGGTCCCAAAACAGCAAACCTTGAGTCCTTAGGACCCACTGATGTCTAGGGGAATTAAGATTATGAGCCTGTAGGCCACCAATTTCCTGTTTACCAAAAGTGAACATCGAAGATGTGACTGCGAACCTCACTCAGAAGAATTAGACAACCGAGGACAGAGATATGAAGCTAGAGAAACCTAGGGACCAGGTCTCTCTGGAACAAATTCCCAAAGTCTTCAGTATTTTTCAATAAGCCAGACCTCAGATTACAAACCAGACATGATCTCCTAGTTAGAGCAAGAAGAAAAACTATGGGGAGAAACAAGAAATTAATCTGGGTTCTAGAAATTATTTATCAGTATTTCTCCCCACGAAAGAAAATAAATAAATGACTTCTTATAATTTATTTTGAATGGAGTCTGTGGAAAGGAAGAATTTAAGGAAAAGAATGATGTCATTTCCCATGGCAATTACCCAGATTTTGCAACTAGTGTTGAAAGGAGAGAGCCATCTTCAAAGCAGAGCAATTTTTATGAAGCCCTTTTACTGAGTGAAAAAGCCAGATTGACAAGAGATTAACCCTTGTCATTGTCATGCACAGTAATCCAAGGTTTGTAGGGATCAGTCAGAGAGGCACCAGGAATTCGAGGGAAAGATGTTTGAAGGAAGTGGCATTTACCCAAATGAAAGCATTATCTCACAATGAAATCTATGGAAAAGAGGAATTTAAGAAAAAGAATGTGATTTCCTGCCTTCCTGTACCCCATATACAGCAGACATTGGAGACTCACAGGGGTGTGAGAGTGGGGTGGTGGGGGTGAGGAATGGGAAATTTTACAATGCGCATTATTTGGGTAATGATTATACTACAAGCCCAGAATTCACCACTATGCAAGAGGTATAGACCTATTATTTTGTAACTGACAAGAGATACTCACTTTACCGGAATCATACGTCAATATACTGATTAATCTTTGAGAAATCTTAATTTTTTCAATAAGTTTAAAGGAAAATCAATCAGATATTTTCCACCTGACCATGATAAGATAATTAATTTGTGTTCTAGGAATTATTTACCCCAGTGAAAAAAAATAAATAGGTGCTTATAGTTTATTATGGAGTACCATGAAGTCCTAAAATATACTTAATACAAAAGTGGGCAAAAAAAACCCTAAAGAACAAAAGTTGGTTTTATGAACAACACTTTCTAGAAATGGCTGTTTTTCAAAAAAGAAATAAACTTCTAACCAATCCTTGTGCTATCAAGTTAAGTGTTATTTCCTTGATCTCAGGGATGCTTCAAAGAAATATTCATCAAAAAAATAACAAAAGCAGAGATGAAACAGAATAGATAATCTGAAACAAAGCTAATAAAAGAAGGAAAATTGAAATTGTAAGACAGAGCAAGAAGAATCAAACAATTGGAAATTGACAATTGAGATATGAAACACTGGAAAAGGAAGGTAAGTTAACATATTTTCTGACATGGTACAAAGGGCAACATTCAGAACAGAAGCAGGCAGTATTTTAATCAATCATCTGAAGATGAGCTTATAAACAAGAAAACCAAGATCAAAAGAAACCCAAAAAGGTACTAACAAAATTTATGCAAAACTGGCTTTCAATATGCACTTAAAACTCTACTAACTTTCTTCAATTCTGATAGGATTTTTAAAGTACATATTTCTTCCAATACTGCATTTTTAAGTACATATTTTCCCGATACAAAACACCTGGAATAAGAGCTGTACCTAGTCGGTACCCAATAAATATTTGATTAAAGTATGAATTTAGATGATCATTATATTTTACACATATATTCATTCAAGCAACAACGCCTGTTTTTCTAACATCATTCTACTCATGCTGCCACAGTCTGCATAATTATGCTCTTCGCATATGTATCAGCTCCAAAAAGGGTTGGTGTGTAGACTAGAAGAAGCACCACTTCATAATGTCTTTGATAAATTATTTAAAGTATGCCTAAATCACCACAGTATTATGGTATTGATAAAAAGGTTATTTATTTAACTCTGTAGTTTGTAGAATATAACCTAATTACAGAAGCCTAAAAATCTTGAACAGTCATTATTCTTTATACAAGGAGATACTGCTGCTCAGTAGATGCTGCATAAACAAGCCAAATAAGGTGCCTGAGGAGTTCTATCGTTGGCTTTCTGTGTAATCCCAGGTGACTTACTTAACCTATCTCTGTTCCTCATTTGCTGATCAGCAAAATGGAGATTAATTAGGCTTTCCTAATTTGAGGTTATTTTGATACAGATGATGACCAAATACTTTTTCAAGATGAAGTCAGAATGCAAGGCTGTAGTTTTTTAATTCCAATTTCACCTTAATTTAAATTAGGTCTAGTTCGTCATATGCAAAGATAGGCATGAATTTCAAATGACTTTTAATGATTGAGTTGTGGGAAAACATGAACATTTGTGAAAAGCAGCTCTGTTTTTCACATGATGACAGAGTATGACAGGGACACCAACTATATGTGTATAAAATTCTTAGAAATATTTTAGTAATAAGCAAAGACTTCTGTTTTGTAACTTAACAATGCCTACAGAATGAAGTTACTACAGAATTAAGCTTTGTGTCCATGGCAATATCAGGGGTTCCTAGCCCTGATCCTTGATCACAGACTTGCTTTACTATGTGACTAAAGACAAGAAAGGAAATAAACCTCAATTTTCTTATTAACAACTGTATACATTAGATTTAATGGCTAGTTCCCATGACATATACTTCTAATCCATAAGACAATAAGGAGCTTGTATGAGTTAAAGGCAGAAGAGATGTCGAAGGCTTGGTTCATAGACAACGCAAAGTATCAATTATATTTACATTCCACTGGGTTGCTCAGATTATCTTCTGGCCCAGCCCAGAGTAACTTGTAAGAGACTTCTGGGGAGAAGGGGTGGGAGGAAGAAATACGTCAAAGATCTGTGTCTTCAAAGTTTCTCCAAAATGAGAGAGAAGAAAAAACACATGGAAATGAAATACAGGTTAAGAAAAGAAATGAAGCATGGTGTTTGTTGAGGTGGAGCAAAAGAGTAATTAAGCCAATTTCATAAGCAACAAATCCTTACATCTGTCCTAATCTGGAAACCAACATAATGATGAAAGAGTCACATGAAGAACAAATTCTGAAGTGAGCACAGTGACCAGAGAATGAGAGGATTAGGTTTTGAGTGGCAGAGGAAAAGATAAAAATATAAGGTGGAAAAAATTGATAGTCACACTTGCTTGCAAGTACACTTTAACATTTGAGTTACTCCCTTGAACTAGTAAGGAAAAACTGAAGTCTGATATTTTCAGTTATTTTTGCTTATGGCAGCTAAATCACAGAGATGAAATTCTACCATGATTATTATGACCCTATTATATGGAATAGCCAGAGAACAAGAAAGAAAGGCATTAAGGACAAACCGTTCTCTTATTTTGAGGTTTTGCCCAGAATGATTTCTTAACTTACCAGGTGGTATATAAAAATTATTATTTGGGGCTGAGGCTCCATGGCTTAAAATGTAGGTTTTATCGTAATGACCAAATAAATCTAAAATACTTTTTTTTTTTTTTTTTTTTTAAGGCAGGGAATACGGCATCTGCCTTGACTGCTGAATCTAAGAATGAAATGAACTTACCCAATTTTGAGTTCTCACAAGTCTATTTGGTTATACCTCCTAGTTCTTCAAACTAATTATCATGAATCATAAAACCAAACTTTTATCATGTCTGATGATTTAACATGCTTTATGATTATTTTTTCTATTCAGGCAATTGCCTCATCCTTTGAGAAAGAACAATTTAGTGTAAGCGACAGAGGCTTTTCTCACATGGCTCTTTTTAATATCTGTGCCTGGATGACTCTTACATTTCTTATCATTTCCACTACAGTAGTCAAATATCTGTGGAAATCTGGTTTTTAAATAAATTTAACAGGGACAGAGTTTAGAAAATAAATCAGTTTGACAAATGCATCTTTATTGGATTTTATGACCATATCCATAACTCTTCAGGAAACGCTTCTCATGAGATAGAAGAAATAAGCAGGGAATAAATATACCATTAAAATTCAAATGCTGGATACTGAGTGAATATAAAACATCTAAGGGCTTGTACGAGTTGTGGAAAAGAGCAATAGAAATGAAAAAGATGAGGAAAGTCCTTGGAGCCTGTTATTAACAATAAGACAATTCAACAAGAGAATAACAAAGTAGGGATATACAAGTTTAGGAAGAGATTCTCCTTTAAGATGTCAAGTTTAAATTAAATAAAACAAGCAACCACTGCCTTGTATCCTCAGGTTCAACACTGATGGTGAATGGTATTCAAAGAACTGATAGCATTTATAGTCAGTGTAGTTAAGAGCCTAAGCTACCTCAGGATCAGATGGAAAAACAATGAATACAAATGTTAGGACTCTCTACAGGGATAACCCAGGTCCCAGGCTGAAGAGAACCTCTATGTTATTTTCACACTAATAATCACAAATGGCAGTATTGTTTTCCAAGTGGAAAGAAAACTTTTGTTTTTAGTCACAGACTTGACTTATCCTTGAAGTAAAGCAAGAAAAGAAGAAAATTACTTTTTTATACTATGAAGGAAAGAGTTGGTTGCTGAATTTCTAAGGATCCCATGAAGATTTGCACATGAGCTAGATTCCCTTGCTTCCCGAAATTTTCCCTGTAGCTGTTCACTTTGAACTATGTTTTGCATAACCACTCTAGATTTTCTTATGCTCACATGAGACTGTGCCATTAATTTAGACTATGTTAAGTCAGGCAATGTGAAGGATTTGTAACTGGAATTTTTAACACCTCTCTGCTCAATCTATTTCTTGACTTTATCAAACTGTTGTTTCTCTTTGTAAAAGTTGGTTTATACTGTTTTAAGCTCCTAATTATGTTTCTATTTTTGACCCTTTCAGAATGGACACATCAGACAAATCTGAAGTGCTAAATGTGTATTCGTTATAAAGGAAGCTCATTGGTTTTTTATTTTCTTTGGTCATTTCAATCGGTAAATAATTCCACAATACTTAAAAAATATATTTACCTCTCAGTTATATCAGCAATATTGAAAACTTATAAACTAATTTCTTTGGGGTTGAAATTTTTTATGCCCACCCATGCATGGGGAAATATATATAACATGGGGCTATGGTGTGGATGTTTGTCCCCTCCAAATTTCAGGTTGAAATTTGATCCCCAATATTTGAAGTAGGACCTAGTGAGAGATGTTTGGACTATGGAGACAGATTCCTCATGAGTAGATTAATGCCCTCCCTTGGAGGTAAATGAGTTCTCATTCTATTAGTTTCTGAGAGAACTCATTGCTAAAAAGAGCCTGGCACCTCCCCTGTCTCTCTCGCTTCTTCTCTCCCCACGTGATCTCTGCAGACCCTGCTCCATCTCACCTTCTGGCATAAGTGGAGGCAGCCTGAGGCTTTCATCAGTTGCAGATGCCCAATCTTGAACTTTCCAGTCAACACAATTGTGAGCCAAACCTTTTTTCTTTATAAATTACCCAACTTCAGGTATTTCTTTACAGCTACACAAAACGAACTAAAACACATAGCGAGAGAAAAACTAGCCAAATTTGCATACAAATGAAGGTTAACCTGTATGTCAGTAATTTTCTTGTGGAAAAGAAGAAAGACAACTGTTCCATGTCTCCTTCATCTTTCAGCGCTCTTACTTCATAACAGCAAGTGTGCCCTTCCAGAAGTAGGACTTCCTTTCATAGCTATCATCACACTCTAAATTCTGATCAATTTTGTCTGTATCATTCTCTTGCTCCTAGCAACAGTGGTCCTCTCTGACAGCCTTGGTGCTGCTAGATAACTTAGCACTTTTTACTTCTCCAAGAGTGTTTTCTTTTGCAAGCAAAAGAAAAATAACTGAATTTTAATGGAAAAGATTCTGCTTTTCAGTGAGTTCTAAAATTATCCTTGCTCGGATTTGTAGTGTTGCTTTCATAGAACCCTTTATTAATCTCAAGCACAAGTTACTAAGATCTCCACAACAGTGGTTCCTTAAGCACATGGTTCTATATTTTTTATCCTAACAGGAGAATAATTTTTCTTGCTAATGCAGCTTTCTCTAATTGTAAATAACCATATGCAGTGTACAAGTTCCCCTGCTGTTTTGAGCTCCTTACCCTAGCATGATTTTCTTCTACTTGCAGAAAACTGATACTTATTTGTATAAAAAGAACTCTGCAATGAAAAAGTAGTACTCAATCTTTTAAATTTAGTTCCCAAAGTTGCAGAAAGCAAGCCAGTTTTCTCAGAGCTAATTTACCAAAAGTCAATTCATCTAATACTTACTTTACCAAATACCCAGCTTCTGAAATAAACTCTCCTCTTGATCTTCTCTCCCAGATGAAGGACCTCCTTTCTCTGCCCCACCTTCCACCAAATTTTGCTGTGGTTCCATAATAGAAGTAGATGCAACAAACTTTAAAATGTTATTAGTAAGACAAAATGAGAGCCAGATAATGAAACCTTAGGAAGATCTTCAAAAGTTTAAAAACTAAACAATCCAATATAAATTACTCTAAATTTCATAAATGGTTAAAGAAACATGCAAACTTAGCTAATAACTCATTCAGAAATTCTCTAATTGATAAACTTGATTTTGGTGGATTCTGGTTTGTTTGTTTGTTTCAACTTTTACTGTAGTAAGGGGGACACATGCAGAGTTGTTACATGGTTATACTGTATGTCACTGACGTTTGCTGTACAAATGATCCCATCTCCCAGGTAGTAAGCACAGCATCCAATAGGCATTTTTTTTAACCTCTGTATCCCTTCCATCCTCCCTCCTCTAGCAGTCCCCAGTGCTCATTGTCTGTTGTTCCCATCTTTATGTACATGTGTATTCAATGTTTAGCTCCCACTGGTAAGTGAGATCATGCAATATTTGCTTTTTTGTTCCTGCATTTATTTGCTCAGGATAATGGCCTCCAGCTGCATCCATGTTGCTCCTAAGAACATGATTTTATTCTTTTTATGGCTACATATTATTCCACAGTGTATATGTACCACATTTTTTAATCTAGTCCACCACTGATGGACATCAAGGTTGATTCCATGTCTTTGCTACTGTGAATAGTGTTGCAATGAACATGTGAGTGCATGTGTCTTTTTGGTAGAACAATTTATTTTCCTTTGGGTATACACCCAATAATGGGATTGCTGGGTTGAATGGTGTTCTAAGTTCTTTGAAAACTCTCCAAACTGCTTTCTTCAGTGGCTGAACTAATTTACATTCCCACAAACTGTATATAAGTGTTCCCTTTTCTCTGCAACCTCACTGATATCTGTTACTTTTTTGTTTTTAATAGTAGCTATTCTGACTGATGTGAGATAGTATTTCATTGTGGTTTTGATTTGCATTTCTTTAATGATTAATCATATAAGATTTTTTCATATGTCTGCTGACCATATGGATGTATTCTTTTGAGAAGTGTCTCTTCATGGATTCGAATTTGGCAAAGCGATTTACATTTGAGGCTTCAAGGTATTGGTCAGGCACAGCTCAGGATTTGGGGGATACCGCCGTGCTATCAATAAAATCATAGAAATGTGTCAAGGTGAGAACAGGGTACTTGCCCTTTCTCTATACATGGGAGAACACACAAGTCCTTTCCCCTACTGTATGAAGACTAAGTTGAACTAGAATATTGATTTAATATGCATTGCTTGCTCTGCTTTCCTAGTATATAAACAAAGCAATTTACTTAGCCTCTAGGACAAGGCTCCTTTGAGTTCAAGCAGAATCAGTTGGAAGCCCCCTCGCTCATTTGAGAGGCAGAGACCCTAACAGCCAATCACACGACTAATTTCCATAGCCTAATCTCTGTAGTTTATTTTAACTACTCCTCATCCTGGGCTTTTTCCCCTTCCTGGCTCTTCTCTGACTTCTCTTTCACTTCTCTAGTGTCTAAATCTTAATTCATTATACCTCCAAATTATCTAGTCCATTGTAGCTACAGATCTTACCAACCAGTGGCCCTCAGTTGCCCTTAGCACACCAAGGATACTTCATACTGAGCTCCTATGCTGTATTAATCCATTCATTTCTGGCAGTTGGGATAACATAGCTATTATCTATAAATAGTTACTGCAAGAGGCAATTAACATTCAAGGAGGTTCATCTGAACTCTTGGGAAAAACAATAATTGCTACTATTGAGTAACTACTATGACCTAGTAGGTATGGAAAGGAGAGTCCTCATCTTGGGAAGAAAACAAGGAGGGATTTATGACAAATATGCACCTGAAGTCTTAAGCAATGCTTTACAGAAGCAAAAGTAACCTGAATATTATGGTTGAAAGCTGTTAACTAGAGAGAGAGAATTAGTCTAGTCTAGAGTGCTATTAAACTTTATCAAGAAAGACAAAAAATTGAGCCTTGTAAAAGTTAGTCTTTGTTTCTTTATGTTTAGAGAAGACGATGGGCCAAAGGAACAGAGAGAAAGAAGCAATGAATATCAAACAGGCACTGTTAGACTCAGCTTTGGGCAAAGGCTGTGGCTAGAGTTGGTACAGTTCAAATTTTATTCATTTGTATATTATTTTGAACTTGAGGAATTACTATAATTTTATCAACCACCAGACATATCCATTGCAGAAAGAGAGATGCTCAGACCACACTATCCTACGTTATGACCAAGGCAGGGGACAGGAAGATGGTCCACTTCACTCCAAAAAATAAGTCTCCGTTGTGAGATCCTGGGTAATATTAGGGCCTAATATGACTGGTTCCAGCATTTGGTTAGGGGTGGACAGACGTGATTCCCCTACTCCTGGGACAAGTATGTCTATTTGGAACCAAGTACAGGGAATTTAAAAACTTCCTAGAGAGATCAAGGCCAGGCTATCTTTAGTCCAACCAAAAATAAATTAGCAAAGTGAGCCCTATAATGTCAGAATGTCAAAATAATGATATTGCCACATGAAAATTACTATGTAGAATTAAGCTAATGGAAGAGCAGATGCAAAAACTAACACATGAAGGTCTTTTTGGCTTGCAGGTGGCTTGCACACCATCTTCTTTAGTAATTATTTTGGGTTGACCCTCCTGCCTCCTGAACCAAACTACATCTCACTCTCTCCTCACACTTATTTATCTGGATAACAACGGAGAAATCAAGAAACAGCCAGGAATAATAACAGAAGCCTAATGCAGATTAGATAATAATTCTCAAAGATAAGTATTAGAGCCTCATTTGTAGATAAGGAAACTATAGCCCAGAAAGGTTGAGTAGCTTTCCCTGGGTCACACAATGAGTAAGAGCCAAAGTCCCTATTGGAAGCTAGGTCTGAATGAATCCAAAGCCTATAGTCTAAGCTTCGCTTTGATTATCTCATTTGAGTTCCAGGGCCATCTAACGGAGATTCTTTGTACTGTCTTCCTCAGCATTAAAGGGGAGTATATTTAAGGCAAAGTTTCAAGAATCTTTTTTCATCAAAAATATTATTATTTGCTTGTGTTACCAGCATCAATCTCCAGCTAATGCACAATTTTCCACTACTAGGCTAATGTGAACCTGCTGCCAGAAGACACTTTCATTTCACTCTCTTAAGGCTCACGTAATGCCGGTGGCTCTGATGGTGATAGCTTGTCTGTTCTGACACTAAGAAAATGTCTTCCAATTCCTTTGTTGCTGCAGATAAGTAAAAGGTACTTAGCACACACAATGTGGAGCACAATGACCCAGAGACAAAAAGCAGCTATTTGATTTCCATCTACATCAGGAGCTGGAAATCTCAGAGACAAGAGCATGTTAAAAAACATTATTTTCTGATCACTTTCTAAGACTCTCATGAAATGGGCTTCACTTGGCATTTCTAACTTTTTCCTGATTGTTTAAATGACCCATAACATGAAGATTGCCACATTCTTCCCCAAAAGGTAATCTGGAAATGCAAGGAGACTCAGTAAATGTTGAGTTGCTACACAACTTCAGATCTCAAGGTTTCTATTTCAGGTCATTAGTGAGTGAAAGCAGTCCTATCCTAACCTGTACAATAGAAGCAGAAAATATTGTATGTTTGCATTGTGTCTTCTCTCTTCAAAACTGTTATTTAAGTAGTATCAAAATACTATGCAGACATTTTCACTCTTATTTCACATATCTTAGACACAGGTTTCTCCTTAGGGCATGCTTTTGAGTTCAAGCTCGATGATATCTAATAAACTACACAAATGTTACTTGAGTAAGATACCA
>NW_012104009.1:1206696-1210322 GCF_000951045.1 Mandrillus leucophaeus
GTTGTGAGATCCTGGGTAATATTAGGGCCTAATATGACTGGTTCCAGCATTTGGTTAGGGGTGGACAGACGTGATTCCCCTACTCCTGGGACAAGTATGTCTATTTGGAACCAAGTACAGGGAATTTAAAAACTTCCTAGAGAGATCAAGGCCAGGCTATCTTTAGTCCAACCAAAAATAAATTAGCAAAGTGAGCCCTATAATGTCAGAATGTCAAAATAATGATATTGCCACATGAAAATTACTATGTAGAATTAAGCTAATGGAAGAGCAGATGCAAAAACTAACACATGAAGGTCTTTTTGGCTTGCAGGTGGCTTGCACACCATCTTCTTTAGTAATTATTTTGGGTTGACCCTCCTGCCTCCTGAACCAAACTACATCTCACTCTCTCCTCACACTTATTTATCTGGATAACAACGGAGAAATCAAGAAACAGCCAGGAATAATAACAGAAGCCTAATGCAGATTAGATAATAATTCTCAAAGATAAGTATTAGAGCCTCATTTGTAGATAAGGAAACTATAGCCCAGAAAGGTTGAGTAGCTTTCCCTGGGTCACACAATGAGTAAGAGCCAAAGTCCCTATTGGAAGCTAGGTCTGAATGAATCCAAAGCCTATAGTCTAAGCTTCGCTTTGATTATCTCATTTGAGTTCCAGGGCCATCTAACGGAGATTCTTTGTACTGTCTTCCTCAGCATTAAAGGGGAGTATATTTAAGGCAAAGTTTCAAGAATCTTTTTTCATCAAAAATATTATTATTTGCTTGTGTTACCAGCATCAATCTCCAGCTAATGCACAATTTTCCACTACTAGGCTAATGTGAACCTGCTGCCAGAAGACACTTTCATTTCACTCTCTTAAGGCTCACGTAATGCCGGTGGCTCTGATGGTGATAGCTTGTCTGTTCTGACACTAAGAAAATGTCTTCCAATTCCTTTGTTGCTGCAGATAAGTAAAAGGTACTTAGCACACACAATGTGGAGCACAATGACCCAGAGACAAAAAGCAGCTATTTGATTTCCATCTACATCAGGAGCTGGAAATCTCAGAGACAAGAGCATGTTAAAAAACATTATTTTCTGATCACTTTCTAAGACTCTCATGAAATGGGCTTCACTTGGCATTTCTAACTTTTTCCTGATTGTTTAAATGACCCATAACATGAAGATTGCCACATTCTTCCCCAAAAGGTAATCTGGAAATGCAAGGAGACTCAGTAAATGTTGAGTTGCTACACAACTTCAGATCTCAAGGTTTCTATTTCAGGTCATTAGTGAGTGAAAGCAGTCCTATCCTAACCTGTGCAATAGAAGCAGAAAATATTGTATGTTTGCATTGTGTCTTCTCTCTTCAAAACTGTTATTTAAGTAGTATCAAAATACTATGCAGACATTTTCACTCTTATTTCACATATCTTAGACACAGGTTTCTCCTTAGGGCATGCTTTTGAGTTCAAGCTCGATGATATCTAATAAACTACACAAATGTTACTTGAGTAAGATACCAGTAGAATCCACAACTATCAAATCAGTCTTACAATGTTACATCACCAGAAAATCTTCATCTAAATAGCCACAGTAACCTTACAAAATCCCTAAGAGAGCAGACAAAGGTGTAGGAAAGGTCCAGATAAATGGACATGTCATCAGACAGGTACAGAATATAAGTGCGGAAGTGTTCACAAATGCAGGAAGAAGGACAGATGAGGAAAGTGGGTTAAAGGGAATGGGGAAATATTTAGATGAGGGAATAAGTGAATGACTTTCAATGAAAAGGAAAATAGTTCTTTATATATTATAGATATGATAAAACAATCACCTTCTACAAATTCATTCCACCTACAGCCTTTCTCCCTTAGCCTATAAACATGCTTTTCCCATCTTAAAAGCAAAAAACAAAACAAAACCACATACCTCAACTGTGAGGTTTCTTCTAGTTAATGTCCTCTGTCTTATTCGTACTTCTTAAGCTTCTTGAGAAACATTTATCTACATTTATATGTCTACCCCTTTTCCTGCTTGATTTACTCTCTTTCATCCTTAAGGTCAATTCAAACTTCACGGCTTCTATATGACCTTCCTCAGGCTCCCTGCAGAGTGATTTGCCACTGTCATCAATAACACAGAGTACATTTTACATTGCACTAATCAAAATACCTTGGGTTCTAACTTCTTCTTTGTAAGTCTGTTGCCTCCTAAACTGTGAACTGTTTGGAAGCTGTGACTATTCATCATTATGTCTATCACACAATGCATAGATGAAGCATTTGAGACTGCTGGAGGAGAGAGAGAGATGCAAACAAGCATTAACACAATATGTTACAAGAGACAAATGCACTATTCCCACATATTATGTTGGTAATGCTTTTGTAACAGATACAGAGGGGCATGATTAAAAGTGGCCCACTCTTCTCAGGAGGGTCAGGTTTATGCTCCTAGAACTCATATTGAAGGAGAATAGTTCACCTGTTTTAAAACAAACAAACAAACATGCAAAGGCTTTCAAAGAAAAGAAAAATCAAGAGTGGCAAAATGGAAACATGAGACAATTAGAAGTCTTTTAAGTCATTGTGGTGGCTGAAGCATAGGTTGAGAGAAGAGAGGAGCAGGAGCCAGGTCTATAAAAAGATACCAGGACCTACTAGGTTTCTGACAGTCTTGTAGGGCTGACAAGGAGTATGACTTCATCCAAGAGGCAGTGAGAATTACTGAAAGATTAAGCAGGATAAAGACATGTGCCAGGTTTTGGGTGTTATGAAGATCATTTTGGCAGCAATGTGGAAAATGAAGTGAAGAAGAGCAGGACTACAGAGAGATGAGTAGAATATTTTTGTCTCTTGAGGGTTTAAGCTAAACAGTAGAGTTTGGAATAATAAGATTGATTACAGATACTGAGAAGTTCCTAAAGTCAGTCATCATTCTAAGTCTGTTTATTATTTACCTTAATTATCAGAATAACTCACTGAAGCAGGTGATATTATTGTTTTCATTTTAAACCAGGAAGGTAAGAAACTTGGAGAGCTCTAAGTAAATTGTTAAACCAGAACTCTAACCCAAGAAAGTTAATAAATCCAAAGCCTAAATTAGTTTAAGAATATCAGAGGAAATACTAATAGAAGCCACACGTCTTAATAACTGATTTTATTAGAGATAATTTTAATAATTTCTGTTCTACAAGTTTTCAGAAGAGAGTCTTTCCTGTGAATTTCACAACAAAATGTACCAATTCACTAACTCTACAGTTCACTTGCCACCTCTTTAACATCTAGAGAGACAAGATGTAAAATTAAGACTCATTTGTCCACTATATATGCTATAAACACAGCAAAGTAAAAACAAAATACACAGAACATATGGAATGATGGTTGACCTTGCCTAACCATCTAGAGCCTTTGTATGTCCTTCTCCCTCCTTCCAGGAACCAGTGCACAAATGCAAGGAGTACTGCTCAAAGAGCCACTGCATTTCCAAAAGATATAATTTAAATGAATTTTAACAAAAACAGTATTTACACAATGCATTATATCCCTATCTCTACTTTTTACATACAGCAGGCACTCCAGAACATTCAGAAAGATTATCTATTTCTTTTCAAATACTAAAAATGTTCAAATATGTGTGTG
>NW_012104009.1:1212372-1216429 GCF_000951045.1 Mandrillus leucophaeus
CAGTATGGCTATTTTCACGATATTGATTCTTCCTATCCATGAGCATGGTATGTTCTTCCATTTGTTTGTGTCCTCTTTTATTTCACTGAGTAGTGATTTGTAGAAAAATACATTTTCTTTTTAAAAGGCTGGAAAGGAAGTTGAAAGTTGCTTTTGCATAGTATGTACACAGGTCAGAAAGTCTTTCCAAAGGCTGGTGGGCACTTGCTGAGGGCCGTATGTGGTACTTTGCCATTTCTTGCAATGTCAAGGTCCAGTGGAACCAAAACACTGGGTATTGACCCAGTGACCTTCATTGCTCCATCCACCCTCAGGTCCTGGTGAGGTCTTTGTCCCTCAAAGTGGTATCTCGGCCAGGTGGAACACAGTGGTGGCCAGCACCTCACACCTTCACAGGCATTTTCAAGGCCGCCATTCATCTCTCCTGCCATGCCGGGGCCAAGAGTATTCACTAGTCCGGTGGGAGATGGAGCCCGTGCGTCCTGGGCTGTTGGAAGCCATCCCGGTCACCATCAGGTCACCAGGAGGGGTCGCTGCTGCCTGGGATTCTGGCTGCTGCGGCCTTGGTAAGGCCCGGGGAAATCGGCCCACTCTGCTTCTCACTGCTCTCCCAGAGGGAATTAGACCTAGGTGGGTTGGTTTTTTGTCATTTTCTTTTTTTTTTTTTTTGAGACGGAGTCTTCGCTCTGTGGTCCAGGCTGGAGTGCAGTGGTGCGATCTCGGCTCATTGCAATCTCTGCCTCCCAGGTTTAAGTGATTCTCCTGCTTCAGCCTCCCGAGTAGCTAGGATTACAGGCTCCCGCCACAACCCCTGCCTAATTTTTGTATTTTTAATAGACACAAGGTTTCACCATGTTGGCCAGGCTGGTCTCGACCTCCAGTGATCTGCCCACCTCAGCCTCCCAAAGTGCTGGGGTTACAGGCCTGAACCACTGCGCCAGGTCCAGGCCTAGGTATTTTCAAATCACTGACTGAATGGTTCTGGCAATGGCGCTATGCGTAGGAATGCTGATGCTGCTCTATTAGGTGAGCAGGTGTAGCAGACTAGAAGAACTGGCTTCCAACTCCTCTACATAGAAGGGAACAGAGGGATTCTGTGGTGTACATCAGCGGATGCATCATAATCATTGATTTCAAGCAGACTTGAGTTTCATTCTCTACATCCCCTGATTCTAGGTGTGGAACCTGGAAAAGTTGCTTAACCTTTGTTTCATTGAGTTTCTCACATTCAGTGACTATAGTAAGAACGGTTCAAAGAAAAACTGAGGCACATTACCATTTCTAAGAGTATATTTGAGCAGAGTGACGCACAAACTGAGCTACTCCAAACTGGAATGGTTCAGGGCTCCACCGAGGGTATCAGGAGAAGTTTTTATAGGATGAATGGGAAGCAAGACAAAGAAGACACTGGATTGCTTATAGTGGAGCAGTAGCTTTATTTGGATCATTCCAGTGGAAAGTCCCTAGTTAGAGGTTCATTGGTGGTTTCTGATTGGTTAAGACCCTTTGCACTGAGTTGGGTTTCTGTTTGCTTAGGTAGGAACCCAAGGTATTTGAGCCACCTCAGTCTAATAGCCTCCCAATTAACTATTTTAACAGAAATATGAATGTGCATGTAAAACTAAATAGCTCATTACTTCTAACACACAGGGAATACTCAAAAATCTTAAATATTATTGACTCTTTTTTAAAAAATTGGGAGGGGTACAGGAGAGAGAAAAAGAAAAAAAAAAAGTCCTGTTAAAGAATGTTGCTATTCTTCTAACCAAATGCATTATAATTCAGATTTCTTATGTTGGGATGCAAATCCTCTAATTCTTCAGCCTGTTAGCAGAAATCATTTAGGTAACATAACTGTAGTCTCGTATTGACTTTCGAGTGCCAGCAACTACACATCTACATAAAGAAATTCACTTACTTTAAAACTTTCCATTTCCAGAGAAAGATCAAATTCATAAAGTCAACAGGATTTAAGACTCTAGCGTCCAATGATTCTTACTGCATCCAAGTTATTAAACTCATTATGAAAGCCTTGATCCCCTTGTAATACTATCAGCGAAGTTCAAATTTCTATCCTGCAGCCAAGTTCTTCATGCTGAGAGGCTGAAGTTGATTGAAGTCAGTAAGAGTTGAGTATGAGTAAATGATGGCAGCTTTGCTCTTAGAAAACGTTCCTTCTATTTTCTCTCCACCCAAGAAATTATTTCTCCCCTTTCATCTTAAGACGCAGGCACTGAATACTGATGTCCCTTGTCTTCAACCAATCTCAGTGATGAATTTTTGGAAAACTTATTTGGATTTCAAATACATGCATGCTCCATTTTCTGCAGGGTAAAATAATCTGCCAGTTTCCTTTCCTCAGAGAGAATGAGCTAATGAATTACTTCAGATCTCTACCATTTGCTTTACTGTGTTGTGACTTGTCTCATTTTGTTACTCCACCTCCTTTTTATGAAGTATGCTTTTTGAAGTTTTACAGAATAGTAAAGGATTCAAATTGAATACCACTGAAGAAAGCAGAGAACAACAAAATGGAGATGTTACCAACTCCTAATATATAAATTTAGTTTTAGGTCTTTGTCTTACATCATCTTTCAAGATTTAGAGAAAAGCACGGACGCTCTTCTTAGGATTGTGTCAAAGACAATAATAACAGGTAATTTTCTCCTCATAGGAATGAAAAATTTCAGAAATGTTCTGTATTGCTACAGAAGAAACACAATTGAATGAGACCATACTATTCAAAATAGCCAAAACATAAGAAGCCATGGATAAATTAGTCTGTATTCAGTCCCCATCAGTGGATAGTAGACGTGTGGCTTGTTTGAGAAGGGATAATGAAGGAGCCAAGAAAGAGGGTAGGCACACATTTTTAGCTGCATTTGTGAGACCCACAGAATTCTGTAAACACTCAAACTGAAATCACAATATGAAATGTATACTTTGAATGAAGAGTAAATTGTATGAATATTTTCTTTAGTAATAAGCGGTCTATTCTGCTTTTTAAATTTTTTAATCCTATAGGAAATAGGATTAAAATGTTTTATGTACAGATCAGCTCTGGCTTCTGTCATCCCATACGTCACAACCACAGAAAACACATCTTTCTTTATTGATGAAAAATAATATACCACTGTCTCTGAGAAAACAAATTTCTACTGATGTTAAATAATGACCTACACTACCATATCTCTGTCGAAGCATTGCTGAAGTAGCAATTTGAATAATCATGCCTTATAATCAAAATGTATATGTAGCTTAAGACAAATCATTAATTATATTTCTGTTCCATGTCTTATCATTCCTCTAATGTTCAGCTTACATTTCATCTCTTCCATGAAGCATTCTAAAATTTTCATAACATTGAATGTGAATTTTTTTTCATGTAAAGGCCATATTAATTGATAATGCCTTTTTTAAAATTATTGTTTATCCATTCCTCAATTGATGAACATATTGGTTGTGTTCACTCTTTGGTTCTTTTGCATAATGCTACTATAACTATTTGTGTGCAAGTTGTTATATAAATATATGTTTTTAATTCTCTTGGGTATGCCAGACATTGTAAGTTTTATATTTTTAAGTAGTGGATATATATATGTGTGCATGCCTTTAAACATTTGTCAGGTGGCTTTATTCTGGGTGTAGTCAAATTACTTGGAACTAGTATTATTCTTTCTCAACTAGTTTGTACGCCTTGTTAGAATGAGTCTACAATAGTTTTAGTCTAGGGAAAATTTGGCTAACTACTGAGGGCAATATCACCCTAAAGGCCCTTCTAGATGTCTCATACATTTAAGATTTTTCAAATCTGGCTGGTGGGAACATAAATTATTCCCACCTCTGCAGGGAATGTTCTGCCTCCTCCTTTCATTCTTTCTTTTCTCAGCCTCAGAATTTTTCTCACATACATACACAGATCAGTACACAGACAAAGATTCAAGGACACTCCTCTGTCCACAATGTTTTCTACAGTTCCTGGCCAAATTAAGTGCCTTATACATTCTTTTTTGAACTCATTTTGAATTTTTTATGTGATTAGCCAAATATCTTGTCC
>NW_012104009.1:1222020-1224418 GCF_000951045.1 Mandrillus leucophaeus
GGGTATATAAGAATAAATGCATACATTAAACATACGTTTCTGACTCTATATCCATTAATTTTTAGATATGACTTACATACAACAAATGCGTAAATTTCAAGTGTGTAATTTCATGAATTTTGACAAATATACACATACAAAACATATATTTAAAATACATATATAATATTAATGTTATAAGTGATAAAGTAATGATATTGCAACTGATATAACATATATATATAATCTTTGTACATCACCACAAACTATGAAACATTCCCATCACTGTTTTTTGTGTTCCTTTTCAGACAGTCTTCCCCCAACCCAAAGCATCTTCTCTCATCATAGATTAGTTTTGCTAGTGTTTGAATGTTGCATAAATTGACTCATAAGTAATAAACTCTTTTTCTTTTTTTTAAATTTTATTTTGAGTTCTGGGGTACATGTGAAAGACGTGCAGGTTTGTTACACAGGTAAATGTGTGCCATGGTGATTTACTGCACCTATCTACTTATCACCTAGGTATTAAGCCTAGCATGCATTAGCTATTTTTCTTGATGCTATCACTCCCCTTGCCATCCACCAACAGGCTCAAGTGTGTGTTGTTCCCCTTCCCGTGTCTATGTGTTCACATCGTTCAACTCCCCCTTATAAGTGAGAACATTCTGTGTTTAATTTTCTATTCTTGTGTTAGTTTGCTAAAGATAATGGCTTCCAGTTCCATCTATACCCCTGCAAAGGACATGACCTAGTTCCTTTTTATGGTTGTATAGTATTCCATGGTGTATATGTACCACATTTTCTTTATCCAGTCTATCACTGATGGGCATTTGGGTTGATTCCAAGTCTTTGCTATTGTGAATAGTGCTGCAGTGAACATACACAAGCATATATCTTTGTAATAGAATAATTTATATTCTTTTGGGTATATATCCAGTAATAAGATTGCTGGGTCATATGATATTTCTGGTGCTAGGTCTCTAAAGAATCAACACACTATCTTTCACAATGGTTGAACTAATTTACATTCCCACCAACAGTATAAAAGCATTTCCATTTCTCCATAGCTTCAGCCAGCATCTGTTGTTTCTTGATTTTTTAATAATTGCCATTCTGACTAGCGTGAGAGGGTATATTACTGTGGTTTTTATTTGTATTTCTCAAATGACGGGCGATGTTGGGCTTTTTTTCATATGTTTGTTGACTGCACAAATGTCTTCTTTAGAGAAGTGTATGTTCATGTCCTTTGCTCACTTTTTAATGGGTTTTTTTTTTTTTCTTGAAAAGATTCTGGATATTGGACTTTTGTCAGATGGATAGATTGCAAAAAATTTCTCACATTTTGTAGGTTGTCTGTTCACTCTGATGATAGTTTCTTTTGCTGTACAGAACTTCTTCAGTTTAATTAGATCCCATTGCTTTTGACATTTTCATTATGAAATCTTTGCCAATGTCTATGTCCAATAGTATTGCCTAGATTTTCTTCTAGGGTTTTTTGTTTGTTTGTTGTTGTTTTTGAGATAGAGTCTCGCTCTGTCACCCAGGCTGGAGTGCAGTTGCATGATCTTGGCTCACTGCAAGCTCTGCCTTCCAGGTTCACGCCATTCTCCTGCCTCAGCTTCCCAAGTAGCTGGGACTACAGGTGCCTGCCATCACACCTGGTTAATTTTTTGTATCTTTAGTAGAGAAGGGGTTTCACTATGTTAGCCAGGATGGTCTCGATCTTCTGACCTCGTGATCCACGCACCTTGGCTTCCCAAAGTGCTGAGATTACAGGTGTGAGCCACTGAGCCCAGACAGGCTGAAGGGTTTTTTTGTTATTGTTGTCTCTTTGTCAAGTTTTGGTATCAGGATGATGCTGGCCTCATACAATGAGTTAGGGAGCCATTCCTCCTTTTCAATTGTTTGGAACAATTTCAGAAGAAATGGCTCTATCTTTGTACCTCTGGTAGAATTCAGCTCTAAATACCCCTGGTCCTAAGCTTTTTTAATTGGTAGGCTATGTATTACTGTCTCAGTTTCAGAGTCTATTCAGGGATTTAACTTCTTCCTGGTTCAGTCTTAGGAGGGTGTATGTTTCCAGGAATTTATCAATTTCTTCTAGATTTTCTAGTTTATTTGCATAGAGGTGCCTATAGTATTCTCTCATAGTTGTTTATATGTCTGTGGAGACAGTGGTGATATTCTCTTTATCATTTTTTATTGTGTCTATTTGATTCTTCTCTCTTTTCTTCTTTATTAATCTAGCTAGGGCTCTATCTATTTTATTAACGTTTTCAAAAAAAACCACCGTCTGGATTCATTGATTTTTTGAAGGATTGTTCATGTCTCTCTCTCTCCTTCAGTTCTGCTCTAATCTTGGTTATTTATTGTCTTCTGCTAGTTTTGAGTTTTGTTTGCTCTTGGTTCTCTAGTTCTT
>NW_012104009.1:1229833-1232046 GCF_000951045.1 Mandrillus leucophaeus
GCAGTGATGCAATCTCGGCTCACTGCAAGCTCCGCCTCCCGGGTTCACGCCATTCTCCTGCCTCAGCCTCCCGAGTAGCTGGGACTACAGGTGCCCGCTCTGCGCCCTGCTAATTTTTTTGTGTTTTTGGTAGAGACGGGATTTCACCATGTTAGCCAGGATGGTCTCGATTTCCTGACCTTGTGATCCGCCTGCGTTGGCCTCCCAAAGTGCTGGGATTACAGGCGTGAGTCACCGAGCCCTGCAATAAAAATACTTTTGAGTTTCTCCCTACAACGAATATAATCCTGTATCAAACATTGATTTTTAAAAATGTTGCCTAGAATATACACCAAAACAAATGTCTATAGTATTCCTAAAACTCTGGTCTGAATTTAAAATGTCTTTTTTTCTGGCTGGGCATGGTGGCTCAGGCCTGTAATCCCAGCACATTGGGAAGCTGAGGCAGGAGGATCACCTGAGGTCAGGAGTTTGAGACCACTCTGGCCAATATGATGAAACCCCGTTTCTACTAAAATTACAAAAATTAGCTCAGTGTGTTAGTGGGTGCCTGTAATTCCAGCTACTCTGGAGGCTGAAGCAGGAGAATCACTTGAACCTGGGAGTTGGAAGTTGCAGTGAGCCCAGACCGCACCACTGCACTCCAAGCTGGGCGACAGAGAGAGACTCTGTCTCATAAATAAATTAATTTAATTAAATAATAAAATAAAATGTTTTTTTCTTCCACTAAGTAGCGCTGGAGAATTTAGAAAGAAATCTTAGGTCCCTTTTGCCTCTCTTGATTACAAACAAAAATAGCTCAAGCCCTTTCCCTTCCTTTCCCTATCTCTGCATACACCCTCAAATGTATAAAAACTTCTTTATCAACCCAAGGTTCCAGAATACTCTTGCCCATTCAAGAGGGACTCTGTTCCTTTACAGAAAACTATGAGAATTTAAACTGTCCATATCCCCTAGATAAATAATCCCTACACTCTTCCTAGCAAAGATCTGGTCTTACTGCCTCCTGTATTATTGCCAATGCTATGATTTCAAGGAGGATGAGGATTTTTCATTTATTTGACAGAGTTTTCTCCTGTGTCTCTCTTCCATTGGCATGGCTCTCATGATACCACAGCTTCCTGTTCTGTTTCCTAACTAATCAACTATTTTTTTTTCAGTTCATTATTTGTTACCTGAAGTTTAAATGTTAGCGATCTTGTGGCTCAGTCCCAAATCATTTTTTTGTCACTCTACCTTGTACCCAAGGTAATGTTCACTATGTACCCATTCTCATGGATCCAAGTTCCCTGATGACATTCATGACCGTTTAATTCCAGATTAACATGTCCAGACTATTTCTCTTTTCTGAGCTCCAGGGTATATCTGGAAATGCAATATGACTTCTTCTTGGGCATTGTGTATCTCTAAAAAGTACAAAATAAAAATCTTTCTCAAAACAAGTTCTCCACAAATGTTCCTCAAATTAGAATGACACTACCTATATTCAAAAATCGAGGAGTTATCCTTGATACGTATCTCTATTTACTCTCCCCATCCAACAAATCAAATCTTAATCAGTCAACCTTCTATTTACCTCTCAAATCCCTACATTTTTATCCACATCACCACCAGGACTCTGGTTCTAGCTGCCACCCTCTCATGATGTGACTGCTCTAACAATCTCAAAACAGGTGTTTCTGTGTCTACTTTTTTATCCCTCCAAATCATTCCCTATGCTGCAGCCACACAGGGTATCTTTTAGAATTTATATCTGTTTATATAATTCTCATTATTATTAGCTCCTCATTCTAATATAGGGTTTGAAACATTTAAGTTTATTCATTATTTGTGACCTGGTTGTTGCAGATTTTATCACTTTTACATTGTGCCATTTTTTTCGCTTACTCACTATGTTCTAGCCAAATGGCCTTCCTTAAAGTGACTATTTTCCATTTCAGTTGCTCAAAAGTTCTAAAGTTTGGAGTCCTAGAACCATTTCCTAGAAAGGACTCCGGGTTAAACAAGTAGGGCTCCAACCCACCAGCCCTCCACACCAACCCTGAAAAGCTTATGACCCTTGTTGGGGAGACCAGCCCTGTAATAACAAAAGCATAAACTCTGTCTCTCCCTTCCACTGGAGCCTCCTTTGGTGGGGGTAGGGAAAATGAAAAAGACAGGGTTTGTAATTTTTTTCTTATACACGAGAAACAAATATTTTCTGGGAAAAAAAA
>NW_012104009.1:1232096-1235706 GCF_000951045.1 Mandrillus leucophaeus
CTTTAGCTGTGTCCCAGAGATTCTGGTATGTTGTCTCTTGGTTCTCATTAGTTTCAAAGAACTTTTTGATTTCTGCCTTAATTTCATTATTTACCCAGGAATTATTCAGGAGCAAGTTGTTCAATTTCTATATAGTTGTGTGGTTTTGAGTGAGTTTCTTAATCTTGAGTTCTAATTTGATTGCACTGTGGTCTGAGAGACTGTTATGATTTCAAATCTTTTGTATTTGCTGAGGAATGTTTTACTTCCAATTACGTGACCAATTTTTGAGTGTCATGTGTTGTTGAGAAGAATGCATATTCTGTTGGTTTTGGGTGCAGAGTTCTGTAGATACGAGGTACATTTGATCCAGAGTTGAGTTTAAGTCCTGAATATCTTTGTTAATTTTCTGTCTTGATGATCTGTCTAATATTGACAGTGGAATGTTAATTTTTTCCGCTATTATTGTGTGGGAGCCGAGTCTCTTTGCAGATCTCTAAGGACTTGTTTTATGAATCTAGGTGCTCATGTACTGGGTGCATATATATTTAGAATAGTTAGCTCTTCTTGTTGAATCAAACCTTTTACCATTATGGAATGATCTTCTTTGTCTTTTTTGATCTTGGTTGATTTAAAATCTGTTTTGTCGGAAACTAGGATAGCAACCCCTGCCTTTTTCTGTTTCCTATTTGCTTGGTAAACTTTCCTCCATTCCTTTATTTTGAGTCTATGTGTGTCTTTGCATGTGAGATGAGTCTCTTGAATATAGCACACTGATGGGTCTTGACTCTTTATCCAGCTTGCCATTCTTTTAATGTGGTTGCTTCACAGTGTCATCACTGTGTACTTCAGTATGTTTTTGTCATAGTGTCATCATTGTGTACTTCAGTGTGTTTCTGTTGTAGTGTCTGGTAATGGTTTTTCTCTTCCCATATTTAGTGCTTCCTTCAGGAGCTCTTGTAAGGCAGGCCTGGTGGTGACAAATTCCCTCATCATTTGCTTGTCTGAAAAGGATTTTATTTCTCCTTCTTCTGTGAAGCTTAGTTTGGCCAGATATAAAATTCTGGGTTGCAAATTTTTTTCTTTAAAAATGTTGAATATTGGCCCCCAATCTCTTCTGGCTTGTAGGGTTTCTGTTGAGAGGTCTGCTGTTATTCTGATGGGCTTTCCTTTTCAGGTGACCTAGCCTTTCTCTCTGGCTGACTTTAACATTTTCTCCTGCATTTCAACCTTAAAGAATTTGATGATTATGTGTCTTGGGGTTGGTCTTCTCATGGGGTATCTTACTGGGGTTCTCTGGATTTCCTGAATTTGAATGTTGGCCTGTTTTGATAGGTTGGGGAAGTTTTTCATGGATAATATCCTGAAGTATATTTTCCAACTTGGTTCATTCTCTTCATCTCTTTCAGCATCCCAATCAGTCATAGGTTTGGTCTTTTTACATAGTCCCATAGTCCTCAAAGGTGTTTTTCATTCATTTTTATTCTTTTTTTTTTTTTAATTCTTGTCTGCTTGTCTTATTTCAACAAGATGGTCTTCAAGTTCTGAGATTCTTTCCTCCACTTGGTCTATTTGGCTATTGATACTTGTGGTTGCGTTATGAACCACAAGTATCCTGTCCTCCTGTTGTGTTTTTCAGCTCCATCAGGTCATTTACATTCCTCTCTAAATTTGTTATTAACAGCTCCTGTAATGTTTTATCGTGGCTCTTTGCTTCTTCACATCTGGCTAGAACATACTCCTTTAGCTCAGAGAAGTTTGTTATTACTCACCTTCTGAAGCTTACTTCTGTCAGTTCATCCATCTCAGCCTTTGCCCAGTTATCTGTCCTTGCTGGAGAGGTGTTGCAATTATTTGAAGGAGAAGAGGCACTCTGGCTTTTTGAGTTTTCAGCGTTTTTCTGTTGATTCTTTCTGATCTTCCTGAGCTTATCTACATTTGATCTTTGAGGCTGCTGACCTTTGGATGGGGTTTTTGCAGGGTCTTTTTTGTTGATGTTGTGGTTGTTGCTGCTTTCTGTTTGTTTTTCTTATAAAAGTCAGGCCCCTCTTCCATAGGGCTGCTATGGTTTGCTGGGGGTTCACCCCGACTCTATCACCTGGATCCCTTCTGCACTTGGAAGTGTTACCAGCAGAGGCTGCAGAATAGCAAAGATGATTGTCCGCTCCTTCCTCTGGGAGCTTCATGCCAGACAGGCGCTTACCAGATGCCAAGGGTTAACACTCCTGTATAAGGTGTCTGTCAACCCCTGTTGAGGGGTCTCACCCAGTCAGAAGGCACAGGATCAGGTACCGACTTAACAAAGCAAACTGGTTGCCCCTTGGCTGAACAAGTGCACTGTACTGCTGGGACTCCCTCTCTTTAGACTGCCCGGATTCTTCATTGCCAGCAGGCAGGAAAGATTAAGTTCATTGAACCAGGGAGACCATGGCTGCCCCCCTACCAAAGGGCCTCATCCCAGGGAGATCAGAGTTCTATCCACAAACCCCTGGTAGGAGTTGCTGAAATTCCCACAGGGAGGCCCTGCCCAGTGAGGAGGAATGGATCTGAGTCCCAACTAAATAACCAGTCTGTTCACAATCTGTCACAGTCACTGTGCTGTACTTAGGGAATTCTTCCTGGTCCAAGCTGCCCAGTTTCCACTGGCAGGGGAAAATGGCAGACTGAAGTCACAGTGCTGGCAGGCGCCACTCCCTACAGGAACTGGGTCATCTTAGGCAGTCTCCAGCCTGCTACTGTTGGTTGTAACCTGAGCAGCCACTGAGCATCTGCACAGCTTTGTCCTTGGGACCCAAGGCCCTGGTGGTGTGGGCTCACGAGAGGATCCCCTGACCTGCAGGTTGCACAGATCTGTTGGAAAAGTGTGGTTTCTTGGGTAAGGAACAATCAGTCACCTCCCTTGCTGAGGGTAGAAGCTCCCCTTGCTCCTTGCAGATCCCAGGTGGGCTGTCACTCCACCCTTCTTTTCCTTCCTCTCTGTGTGTTGCACCAACCACCTAGTCAGCCCCAATGAGAGAACCTGAATACATCAGCTGAAGGTGCAGTATTCACTCACTGTTTCAGTTCTTCTTGGTGGGAGCCGCCAAAGACAGCTGTTTCTAGTCAGCCATCTTGGCCACTCCCATAAATTATTTTGCTATGTGGCTTTGCTGTTCAACTTGATCTTTTTGAGATTTATCAGTGTTATTGTATGTGACACAATACAGTACCTTCAGTATCATGGCTGAATAGTATTCTATTATATAAATGTATCACAGTTTGCTTTGTCAATCATCTGTTGGATTTTGGTTACTTGTATTTTGTGCCTTATAGATAAGGCCAGAATAAACATTTTTATACATTATTTTGTGATATATGTTTTTATTTCCTTTGGGTAAAAATGTAAAAGTAAAGTTGCTGGGTCATAGGTAAGTATATTTTTAACATTATAAGAAAGTGCCAAACAAGTTTTTCAAAGCTATTTTTACTTTTTTCTTTCAAAAGCAATGAATGAATATCTTGATTGTTCACCATCCTTCCAAATTTTGTCATTTTTATTACTTTTCATTTTAGCTTCTCTAATGGATACTAAGTGGTATCTATTTACAGTTTTATTTTTATTTTTTATTTTTTTATTATTATTATACTTTAA
>NW_012104009.1:1238495-1244069 GCF_000951045.1 Mandrillus leucophaeus
TAGAAAAATTTTTATTAAAAAATGTTTAAACAATTTGCAAATTTATCAACATCAACAGTAGGATTTACTGAATGTCTCTTTTCCGCAGGAATTATAGTTATTGTTTCTTGAATGTTTTCTCCTAAACCATGGTAGATTAATTGCATTAATCGCTCCATTACTTTATCTCTCTATATATTCAAATCCTTTTACATGACTTTTTAGTTCCTCTCAGTAAAGAAGTTGTGCCTGTTTTCTAAAGTTTTTAATCTTGATTTCCATGTAACTTGCCAATAGAATGTGGCAGTGTGCCATTTCCAAGCCTAGGCCTCGAGAGGGCTTGTGTGTTTCTGCTTGCTGTCTTGTACCTTTGCCATTGTCATTGACATGAGAATACATCTTCTGGAAAATGAGAAACAAATAGAGCATAACCAAGGGGCGCCACTCCCTCCAGCCAGGGCTATTCTGGGTCAGCTGACCCCACCAAAGATTGCAAATTCAAGAATGATCCCAGACAAGATCAGCTGAGCCCTTGTCTTATGATTTGTAAACTATGGTAATAAATGATAGTTGTTTTTAGCCACTGAACTTTGCAGTTCTTATGCAGCAATAACTAGCTGATACAACACTAGATGCCATGTTCAGAATTTTGTATGTATTATGTCAAATATAATAGCCATATGAGGTAGTTTCCTTTGCCATTCTACAGTTGAAGAAACAAGCTCAAGGACAAGTAACTTTATAAAATACACAGTAAAGTAAAATATTTAAGCTGAACCTGTAATCGCTTATTCCAATAGCCTTCTCTTCCCATACCACTGTGTAAAAAGGTACTGTTCTGAAACCAAAGTGCTAACTGTCTTCGTACTTCTACTAATTTTGGTATCCTTGCTCTAGTCCCATTTTCACCATTGTTACTTGAGGTACCCTCGCCATCATCATCACTGCCTCTGCGCAGGAAGAAATATGTCATTTTCTGATGATCCACAGATAACATCTGCATTCAAAGTCTATCTCTTCAATCATTTCACTAAAGTATACTGCTGTATGAAGTAAAGACATTCCATTGACATGTTAATTTCTATTCAGGTACTCAACACCTAATTCTTTTTATTTTGGGATCATTAAGTGACCCAGCTTTTGTCCTGAAAGGACTTGCCTAGGCACAGTTACTACAGTTACATTCATTTATAAGTATTTTCTACTCCATAGGAAGTTAAAAGAAGTACAGGCAAAAAAGCCCTTCCACTTGTATTCTCTGCTTGTTTCTCTCTGTGTCCCTGTCTCTGTTTTTCTGCACCTTCTTACGCGACAGGTGTTCAAATATTTTATTTGCCATATATTTTTATGTTAAATTTCCAAACAAGCATTATTTTCATTATTTGAATTCATTTAGCTTATTTTGCTTTGCACTTTTAGAATTAGAATTTCTCTTACTTAATGTGGATATTTGAACAAGAAATCACCAGTAGCCATGTTCCTAATTGGTGAAGAAAAATCAAGTTCTCTTACTCTTACACTTACTAAAAGACACATCTTCAAAGGCAAAGTAGGGGCTTTAATAAATCACTATCTGTGGCCCCTGCCATGGTCTCTCTT
The DNA here is from genome assembly GCF_000951045.1 of Mandrillus leucophaeus. Lineage (NCBI taxonomy): Eukaryota > Metazoa > Chordata > Mammalia > Primates > Cercopithecidae > Mandrillus > Mandrillus leucophaeus. The sequence continues at coordinate 1,240,074 of NW_012104009.1, forward strand.
CCACAACAGGGTCATAGTTCACCACATGGATGCTCCTGCGATATTCAAAGTTCAAAGTCTGAGATATAGTATATCATTATTTCTGAGGTATTAGAGGTTTGTCTCCATTTAATGATGACAGATTCTAAAAGTCTGATTTTTCAACTATTATAAAATATTAATACATACATTTGTTCACATTTGTCAGTGGTTCATATTGTACATCAACTCATTAATGACTTCTGTATATAATAAATCATTTGGGCAGTCATAAATGTTATACACACTCCCGTAATATTCTGGCACCTCTTTAACATAAAATTTCCAGATTCTGCATATTTTGTACACATTTCATCACAATTTGCTGATAGTCATTTAGTCATTCAATGAGCATTTATTTAGTAAGAGCTACATGCTCATTACTATGCTGGGCAACAGAAGGAGCTAAAGTGAGAATAACAAAGAGGATTAGATGGAAAAAAGCAGCACTAAAAATAGAACATTGTTTTAATAAATTATGTTGCAAAATACCATGTTGGGGAACTATTGCCAGAGACAGCTCTTTTCCATTATAACTGAGAACAGTTATTCTTTCTACTCATTCATTCATGCATTTGTACACACATGCATACATGTGTACACACATTGGTTAAATCAATACTTACTGAGCACCTTCTGTGTTTAAGGCTTCTTGTTATTTTAAAACTCACAAAAACTAAATAAATAAAATCCTATTTTTTTAACTTTTAGATTCAGGGATGCATGTACAGGTGTGCTACATAGGTAAACTGTATCATGAGGCTTAGTATAGACATTGTTTCATCATCCAGGTAATAAGCCTAGTACTCAATAGGTAATTTTTCAATCTTCACCCTCCTCCCACCCTCAATCAGAGCTCCGTGTCTGTTATTCCCTTTTGTGTGTCCATGTGTACTCAGTGCTTAACTCTCACTTATAAGTAAGAACATGTGGTACTTGGTTTTCTATTCCTACATTAGTTTACTTAGAACAATGGCCTCCAACTGCATCCATGTTGCTGCAAAGAATATTGATTCATTTTTTCTCTATGGCTGTGTCACATTCCATAGTATGTGTATGCCAAATTTTCTTTATCCAGTCTACCATTGATGGGCATTTAGGTTGATTCCATGGCTCTGTGAATAGTGCTGTTATGAACACACATATATATGTCTTTGAGAATATACCCAACAATGGTATTGCTGGGTCAAATGATATTTCTGTTTGAAGTTACTTAAGAAATCTTGAAACGGCTTTCCACAACAGCTGAGCTAATTTACATTTTCACCAGCAGAGTATAAACATTCCCTTTTCTATATAACCTCACCAGCATCTGTTATTTTTTGACTTTTTGATAATAACTTTTCTGACTGGTATGAGATTATATCTCATTGTGGTTTTGATTTGCGTTTCTCTAATGATTAGTGATGTTGAGCATTTTTTCATATGCTTGTTGGCTGCATGGATGTCTTCTTTTGAAAAATGTCTGTTCACGTTCTTTGCCTACATTTTAATGGTGTTGTCTTTTACTTGTTAATTTGTTTAACTTCCTTAGACATTCTGGATAGTAGACCTTTGTCATGTGTATATTTTGCAAATATTTTCTCTCATTCTATAGGTTGTCTATTTACTCTGTTGATAGTTTCTTTTGCTGTATACAAGCTCTTTAGTTTAATTAGATCCCATTTGTCAATTTTTGTTTTTGTTGCAATGCTTTTAGAGTCATTGCCATGGAATCTTTAACAAGGCCTATGTCCAGAATGGTATTTCCTAAGTTATCTTCCAGGGTTTTTATAGTTTTAAGTCTCACATTTAAGCCTTTAATCATTCTTGAGTTGATTTTTCTATGTAGTTTAAGAAAGGGATCCAGTTTCAATTTTCTGCATATGACTAGTCAGTTATCCCAGCATCATTTATTGGATAGAAAGTCCTTTCCCCATTGCTTGTTTTTGTCAGCTTTGTTGAGGATCAGATGGTTGTAGGTGTGGGTCTTTATTTCTGGGCTCTTTATTCATTTTCATTGGTCTACGTGTCTGTTTTTATACCAGTACCATGCTGTTTTGGTTACTGTAGCCTTGTAGTGTAGTTTGAAGCTGGGTAATGTGATGTCTCCTGCTTTGTTCTTTTAGCTTAGGATTGTCTTGGATGTTTGAGCTCTTTTTTGGTTCCATATGAATTTATATTTCTTTTCTAATTCTGTGAAAATTGTCATTGGTAGTTTAATAGAAATAGCATTGAATCTGTAATTGCTTTGGACAGAAAATTTATTTTATTCATTGCAGTGTTAGTGAAACCTGACCTTAGAGAGATCAAGTACTTTGTTCAGAGACACAAACCAAGATGTGTTTAATATTTAATCCCCTATTGTCTCTACTAGATCATTTGTCTAGTCTTTCCAATAAAATGTAAAGACTATACTTACCTAACTGTATTTCTGAGGGTATATAAGAATAAATGCATACATTAAACATACGTTTCTGACTCTATATCCATTAATTTTTAGATATGACTTACATACAACAAATGCGTAAATTTCAAGTGTGTAATTTCATGAATTTTGACAAATATACACATACAAAACATATATTTAAAATACATATATAATATTAATGTTATAAGTGATAAAGTAATGATATTGCAACTGATATAACATATATATATAATCTTTGTACATCACCACAAACTATGAAACATTCCCATCACTGTTTTTTGTGTTCCTTTTCAGACAGTCTTCCCCCAACCCAAAGCATCTTCTCTCATCATAGATTAGTTTTGCTAGTGTTTGAATGTTGCATAAATTGACTCATAAGTAATAAACTCTTTTTCTTTTTTTTAAATTTTATTTTGAGTTCTGGGGTACATGTGAAAGACGTGCAGGTTTGTTACACAGGTAAATGTGTGCCATGGTGATTTACTGCACCTATCTACTTATCACCTAGGTATTAAGCCTAGCATGCATTAGCTATTTTTCTTGATGCTATCACTCCCCTTGCCATCCACCAACAGGCTCAAGTGTGTGTTGTTCCCCTTCCCGTGTCTATGTGTTCACATCGTTCAACTCCCCCTTATAAGTGAGAACATTCTGTGTTTAATTTTCTATTCTTGTGTTAGTTTGCTAAAGATAATGGCTTCCAGTTCCATCTATACCCCTGCAAAGGACATGACCTAGTTCCTTTTTATGGTTGTATAGTATTCCATGGTGTATATGTACCACATTTTCTTTATCCAGTCTATCACTGATGGGCATTTGGGTTGATTCCAAGTCTTTGCTATTGTGAATAGTGCTGCAGTGAACATACACAAGCATATATCTTTGTAATAGAATAATTTATATTCTTTTGGGTATATATCCAGTAATAAGATTGCTGGGTCATATGATATTTCTGGTGCTAGGTCTCTAAAGAATCAACACACTATCTTTCACAATGGTTGAACTAATTTACATTCCCACCAACAGTATAAAAGCATTTCCATTTCTCCATAGCTTCAGCCAGCATCTGTTGTTTCTTGATTTTTTAATAATTGCCATTCTGACTAGCGTGAGAGGGTATATTACTGTGGTTTTTATTTGTATTTCTCAAATGACGGGCGATGTTGGGCTTTTTTTCATATGTTTGTTGACTGCACAAATGTCTTCTTTAGAGAAGTGTATGTTCATGTCCTTTGCTCACTTTTTAATGGGTTTTTTTTTTTTTCTTGAAAAGATTCTGGATATTGGACTTTTGTCAGATGGATAGATTGCAAAAAATTTCTCACATTTTGTAGGTTGTCTGTTCACTCTGATGATAGTTTCTTTTGCTGTGCAGAACTTCTTTAGTTTAATTAGATCCCATTGCTTTTGACATTTTCATTATGAAATCTTTGCCAATGTCTATGTCCAATAGTATTGCCTAGATTTTCTTCTAGGGTTTTTTGTTTGTTTGTTGTTGTTTTTGAGATAGAGTCTCGCTCTGTCACCCAGGCTGGAGTGCAGTTGCATGATCTTGGCTCACTGCAAGC
>NW_012104009.1:1247735-1270944 GCF_000951045.1 Mandrillus leucophaeus
CTGTTCCTGCGATAGTCTGCTGAGAATGATGGCTTCCAGCTGCATCCATGTCCATCAGTGACAGACTGGATTAAGAAAATGTGGCACATATACACCATGGAATACTATGCAGCCATAAAAAAGGATGAATTTGTGTCCTTTATAGGGACATAGATGTAATTACAGTTTTATTTGCATTTCTCTGATCACTAAAGATAAAAATTTGGTTGTTTTAATTTTTATTATTTAGTAAGAAGTTTTTTAAAAATTGATTCTGAATATGAATGGTTGGTAGGATTTACATACTAAAAATATATTCTCCCAGTTTGTGGTATGCATTAGTATTTTTTGTTGTGTTAAAATATACATAAAAAATTTACAATCTTAACTATTTATATGTACATACATGTATATACACACTGTGTGGTGAATAACAGTTTTATACTATTTTATGTATTTGTGTTTTAAGTTACATAGAAAACAGAAAGAGAAGTTACAAACCAAAATAAAATAATGTTGGCTTTTATATTTCCCATGAGCTTAACTTTACTGAAGATCTGTGTTTCTTCATTCAGCTTTAAATACGTCAACCCATTGCCTTCTGGTCTCCCTGTTTTCTGATGAGAAATTGGCTGTTAATCTTCATTGAGAATCCTTTGTATGTGATAAACCACTTCTCGTTTTCCATGTTCACAATTTAGTCTGTATTTAGCATTCAACAGTTTGATTATAATATGTTTTGGTGTGGATCTCTTTGAGGTAACCCTCTTTGGAGGTACTTGAAATTCTTGGATTTTTATATCCTTTTCATCAAATTTGGGAAATTTTAAATATTCTTTCCTCTTCTTTCTATCTTCGTCTTCTGAGATTCTCATAATACATATGTTAGTCTGTTTGATGGCATTCCACAAGTACATTATGTTTTGGCTATCTTTCTCCATTCTTTCTTTATTTCTGTTCCTTAGAGCAAGTAATCTAAATTTTCTTATACACAGTTTGCTGATTCTATTTTCTGTTTGCTCAAATCTTTTGAGCCTCTCTAGGGAAATTTTCATTTCAGGATTTTACTTCTCAGCTCCAGAATTTCTGTTTGCTTCTTTTTAATAATTGCAATCATTTTATTAAAATTCCTGTTTCATTTATACATTATTTTCTTGATTCCCCTTAGTTTTTTGTGAATGTTTAAGACAATTGTTTTAAATTCAGCAACAGACCAAATAATCCAATTAAAAGAGAGGTAACAGACTTGAATAAACATTTCTCTAAAAAAGATATTAAAATATGCAAATGTAAAATTAGCACATAAAAAGATCCTCAAGATCATTAGTCATTAGAGAAATACAAATTGAAACTACAGTGGTATACCATTTCATGGCTATATGGAATTGCTACACTAAAATAAAAAGGAAGTTGTGAAGAAGGAAATAACAAGTACTGGTGAGAATGTAGAGAAATTGGAATCCTCATACATTACTGGCACAAATATAAAATAGTACAGCTGCTGCGAAAAATAATATGGCACTTCCTCAAAAGGCAAAACAAAAGATTGCAATGTCACCCAGCCATTCCACTCCTAAGTATATATCCGAAAGAAATGACAATAAGAACTCAAACAAATAACTATATGCAAACATTTGTTGCAGTATTGTTCACAGTAACCAAAAGTTGGGAATAATCCAAGTGTTCATCAACAGATAAATAGATATCCAAAATAAGATATACACATATAATGGAGTATTATTCAGTCATAAAGGTTCTGAATTTCTTAATATGGTTGAGCCTTAAAAACACTGCTAGGTCAAATAAGCCAGATACAAAATAGCAAATACTATGACTCCAATTGTAGGAAGTATCTAGAAGAAACTTATAGATACTGAAAATAAATTATAAATTACCATGGGCTAGGGGAGGTGGGAATAGAGAGCTATCACTTAATGGGTACAGAGTTTCTGGGATGACAAAAAATTTCTGGAGATAGTGGTGATGGTTGTACAACAGTGTAAGCATAACTGACACCACTGAATTATACATTGAAATGGCTAAAATGACAAATTTTCTGTTATATATATTATATAACAACTTAAAAATACTTTTTAAAGAGACAATTGTTTTCAAGTCTTTGTCTACTAAGTCCAAAGTCTAGGCTTCCTCAGAGACAACTTCTAGCAATTTATTTTGTTCCTTAAATGGGCCATACTTTCCAGTTTTTTGGTATGCCTTATGAATTAAGAAAAAAAAAAAAAAAAAAAGCTGTACATTTCAATGTTATAATATGGTAACCCTGGAAATCAGATTCTCCCCCGGTCCATTGTTTTCTGTTTCATTGATTGTTGAAGACTCTAGTTGCCCACTGTTCAGTAACTTTTTCTTAATTATTTTTGCAGAGACAGTTTTGTTTGCCCTGTGTTGTCACTGAAGACTTTATTTATTAGTTTGTGCTCAGCCAGTGTTTTAACAGAGATTTCCTTGAATAACAGGAGCCAAAATAAGGGAATGAGAGAGAAAAAGTAAAATAAAAATGTTTCGAGATCTTTGCAGATTGTCTCTGTGCTAGGGCCCTCTTTCAAACTTATCTAAGCTTACATTTTGTGTAGGCATCAGCCCGAGGTAAAATAGGGTCTTCTCAGATATTTTCTGAGCATGTATTATTCCCTATGCTTGCGTGCTACAGTGCGTGAATGCATGTCCTAGGGCAGAATTCCCCTGTATACATGGGTGCCTTTAAATGCCATAATTTTTCTAAGACACTGTCTCCCAGGCTTTTCTTCTCTGGCTTTAGGATTGTCTTTCGTCTGTGTCAGCTGTAATCTTTCACCCTAGGCAGCTATTTGTTGCTCTTCCACTATCCAGTGCTTTCCAGTGCTTTCCAGCAGACTGATGTGAAAGTATTGCTTGAGGCTGGGAGTTCAGGAAAGCCTGAGCAACATAGCAAGATTCTGTTTCTACAAAAAATAAAAAGTTAACCAGGCAGGGCAGCATGTGCCTGTAGTCCTGACTACTTAGGAAGGTGAGGCAGGACTATTGCTTGAGCCCAGGAGTTCGAGATTACAGTGAGCTATGATGATGTCACTGAAAGTCAGCACCTGGGCAACAGGGCAAGATTCTGTCTGAAAAAAAAAAAAAAATACTTTCCAGCAATGCTCACAGCTTTTGTAGCCCAGATTAGTTTCTAGTTAGGCAAGTAGGTATAACAGAGACAAGTGCCTTGTGTCAGAAATTCAAGTAGTCCAGGCCAGTTAGAACAGGCATACACAATAATTTGTAAACAGGCAGTACTCTGCTACTTGCAGAATCCAGGGCTAAGATCTCACGCTGGATTCATGTGTTGTAAACTTCAAGATTGCTACTGGCCTGGGAGGGGAGCAGGAATAAGTAAAAAAGTAAAAACACTGCAAAACATTCCTATCATGTTTAAGTTACTTTCTTCTTGATTCAGCATTTGCTTGTATGCTATAAAATTTTGTTATTTTCCAGAGTTCTGACAAGATTGGTCCCGACAATTTCTGTTTGCTTTTGATGTTTCTAGCGGAGGTGGGATAGGAGGTTGGAGATGCCCACTTTGTCATTTTTCTGACATCACTTTGACACTTTTTTAAGGTAGAATTGTAGAACCAAGTTACTTATTTGTGTATTGCAATAAAACTGTGCCATAGTCTATTTCCAGGGTTAATGAAAATGAAAACATGTCACGGTTTCCACCTCCTGTTCTAGGTTACAAAATAAAAGATAATTTTTTTAGCATGTCCAAATAAATTCAGAATTTTGTAATATTGATATAATTTTAAAATCAAATTCTGTTTCTATGATCTTTGTATATTATGTTATCCTATTAAAAGAATCATTCCTCAAAAGTAATCTATTATAAAAATTGAGACAAATTTATAAAATACTGGAAATTATGTAAAGAAATAATATTTTCAAGTATCAACTGGTATGTTAAACCATGTATCTTTTATGTACACAAAGCCCTCCTTAGTTCCAAAAAGCAAAACCGTCCACCTCCACATCTGCCCTCACGAAAATTTCTTTACCATAAAAAAATACAAAGGACTACATGAGTTAATTTTCAGTATTGAGTTTTAAGATAGAATTTTGATGCTCATGATAATACATTTGAGAACACAGGGTGTTTTGAGTTACAAATGCCCAGATCTTTTTCATTCCATGGTCCTACTCTGATAATAGATGTTGCTAAATATGTGACTTTGTTCTTGTCACCTTCTTCCCTTTCTGAAAATAGATAAAGATGCTTCAAAGAGAGAGAGGGAAAAGGAGAGCTGTAGAGACAGCAAAAATATCAGACTGGGACAGAGCTCTCTGAACAGGGCCATATGCTGCCTGTCTTTCTAGCCATGCTCTGAACGAGGGGTGTAATACTACCCTAGATATGTTTGAGGATCTGAGAGTAGAAGACTTTACCTTGTTTCCAAAACTCAGGTTCAGGAGTTTTCACTGAGACTTTACAGTGAAAGATTTGAAAATGTGGTGTTTGTAAGCTGAGAATGGCCCAGCCAATAAATACAAATGTTACCATTAAAGCATGAGAGATCTTATTTTCTTTTATTTCACCAAGAAAGTTGTAGATGAGAAAGAGAAAAAAAGAGATCAAGAAAGAAAGAATACCTCAATGCACCTTAAAATATCTTTAGCCATAATAAGGGGTAAGTAAACTGGACTATACAGAACTTAATTCAGATATCTCAGAGAAATATCACCATGGGAGGTTGCAATGCTCATGAACAAGACAGGAAATTGTGTACACTTCAGCAGAAGTCACCACAGGCAGACACAAACAGATGATCAGTTAACCCTACCTGACAAAATAGTAATTTAAATGCCACTCAAGACACAACAAATGAGAAAAGAAACAATCATCAAATAATTGCATTTAAACATCACTAGATAACATCTGGCTAGCATAGACCAAAATTATATTGTTTGGTATCAGGAAAAAAAAGGCACTTAATAGACTTCAAGTTAGTTTACATAAATACAATAAACACTCAGAGACTACTATGAACACCTCTATGCATGCAAACTAGAAAACCTGGAAGAAATTGATAAATTCCTGTAAACATACAACCTCCCAAGATTGAACCAGGAAGAAATTGAGTCCCTGAACAGACCAATAGAGTTCCAAACTGAATCAATAGTAAAAAGCCTTCCATCCAGAAAACGTCCAGGACCAGACAGATTCTCAGCTGAATTCTACCAGGTGTATAAAGAAAAGTTGGTACCATTCCTATTAAAACCATTCCAAAAAATTGAGGAAGAGGGACTCCTACCTAACTCATTCTATGAGGCCAGCATTATCCTGATACTAAAACCTGGCAGAGACACAACCAAAAATGAAAAAGGAAAGAAAAAGTCCAATATCCTTGATGAACATACATGCAAAAAAAAATCCTCAACAGAACACTAGCATACTGAATCCAGCAGCACATCAAAAAGCTAATCCACCATAATCAAGTAGGCTTCATACCTGAGATGCAAGGTTGGTTCAACATATGCAAATCAATAAATATGATCCATCATACAAATGAAACTAAAGACTAACCACATTATTATCTCAACAGAGGCAGAAAAAGGCTTTCAATTAAATTCAACATTCCTTCATGTTAAAAACCTTCAACAAACTAGATATTGAAGGATCATACCCCCAAATAATAACAGCCATCTATGACAAACCCACAGCCGACATTATACTGAATGGGCAAAAGCTGGAAACATTCTCCTTGAGAACCAGAACAAGACAAGGATGCCCATTCTCACCACTCCTATTCAACATAGTACTGGAATTCCTAGCAAGAGCAATCAGGCAAGAGAAAGAAATGAAAGGCATCCAAATTGGAAGAAAGGAAGTCAAACTATCTGTTTGTAGATGATATGATTATACACCTAGAAACCTCATACCTAGAAACAAGGCTTACACCTAGAAGCCAAGGCTCCTAGATCCAATAAACAACTTCAGCAAAGTTTCAGGATACAAAATCAATGCACAAAAGTCAGAAGCATTTGTATACACCAATAACATTCAAGGTAAGAGCCAAATCAAAAATGCAATTCCATTCACAATAGCCATAAAAAGAATAAAATACCTAGGAATACAGTTAACCAGGAAAGTAAAAGATCTCTACAATGAGAATTACAAAATTCTGCTGAAAGAAATTAGAGATGACACAGACAAATGGAAAAACATTCATTGCTCATGGATAGGAAGAATCAATATTGTTAAAATGGCCATAGTGCCCAAAGCAATTTACAGATTCAATGCTCTTCCTATAAAGCTACCAATTTCTTCACAGAATTAAAAAGACTATTTTAAAATGCATATAAAACTAAAAAAGATCTTAAACAGCCAAGGCAATCCTAAGCAAAAGTGACAAAGCAACAGACACATAAACCAATGAAAATGAATAGAAAAACCCAGAAATAAATCCCCACACCTACAACCATCTGATCTTCAACAAAGTTACAAAAACAAGCAATGGGGAAAGGACTTTCTATTCAATAAATGGTACTGGGATAACTGGCCAGTCATATGCAGAAGGTTAAACCTGGACCCCTTTCTTACACCACATAGAAAAACTTCTACATTACTAGTGGGAATGTAAACTAGTACAACCACTGTATAAAACACTGTGGAGACTCCTTAAAGTACTAAAAGTAGAATTACCATTTGATCCAGCAATTCCACTACTGGGTATATACCCAGAGGAAAAGAAGCCATTATACTAAAAAGACACTTGACACACATGTGTATAGCAGCACAATTCACAACTGCAAAATATGGAACCAGCCTAAATGCCTATCAATCAATGAGTGGATAAAGAAAATGTGAGATAGATAGATAGATAGATAGATGTACAGATACATATATATATATATATATACACACACACACACACACACACAGGGATATATATAGATATATAGATATAATGAAATACTACTCAGCCATAAAAAGGAATGAATTAACAGCATTCACAGCAACCTGGATGGAAATTGAGACTATTATTCTAAGTGCAGTAACTCAGGAATGGAAAACCAAACATCATATGTTCTCACTTACAAGTAGGAGCTAAACTATGAGAATGCAAAGGCATAAGAATGATGCAATGGACTTTGGGTACTTGGGGGAAAAGGTGGGAGGCTGTGAGAGATAAATACTACAAATTGGATTCAGTGTATAATGCTCAGGTGATGGGTGCACCAAAATCTCACAAATCATCACTAAAGAACTTACTCATGTAACCAAATGCTACCTGTTCCCCAAAAACATATGGAAATAAAAACGTTTTAAATATAATAATAATTTACATACAAAAAAGAAAAATTAACTCAAGAATGATTAAAGACTTAAATGTAAAACTCAAAGCTATAAAAACCCTAGAAGGTAACCTAGGAAATACCATTTCAGACACAGGCCCCAGCAAAGATTTCATGACAAAGACTCCAGAAGCAATTCCAACAAAAACGAAACTTGACAAATGGGATCCAATTAAACTAAAGAGCTTCTGCATGGCAAAATAAACTATCAACCAAGTAAACAGACAACCTATAGAATGAGAGAAAATATTTGCAATCTATACATCTGACAAAGGTCTAATATTCAGGATCTACAAGGAAGTTAAACAAATTCACAAGTAAAAACCCCATTAAAAAGTAGGCAAAACACACGAACAGACACTTTTCAAAAGAAGACATAAACACAGCCAACAGACACATGAAAAAATGCTAAACCTCACAAATCATTAGAGAAATGCAAATCAAAACCATAATGCATTACTATGTCACACCAGTCAGAACAGCCATTATTAATCATCAAAAAAATTACAAATGCTGGTGAGGTTGTGGAGAAAAGAGAATACTTAGCCACTACTACTGGGAATGTAAATTAGCTCAGTCATTGTGGAAAGCAGTGTGGCAATTTCTCAAATAACCTTAACCAGAAGTACCATTTGACCCAGCAATACCATTATTCAGTATATTCTCAAAGGAATACTAATTGTTCTACCATAAAGACATGCACACATACATTCATTGCAGCAGTATTCACAATAGTAAAGTCATGGAATCAACCTAATTGGCTATCAACGGTAGATTGCATAAGGAAAATGTGGTACTTACACACCATGGAATACTACAGAGCCCCAAACCCCAAAACAAGATAATGTCCTTTGCAGCAACATTGATGGAGCTGGAGGCCATAATCCTAAGCGAACTAACACAGAAACAGAATCTGCATGTTCTCACTTATAAGCGGGAAGTAAACATTGAGTACACATGGACAAACAGAAGGGAATAACAGATTGTGGGGCCTACTTGAGGATGGAGGGCAGGAGGAGGGACAGAGATGGAAAAATCTACCTATCCAGTACAATGCTTACCACCAGAGTGACAAAATAATCTGTACAGCAAGCCCCTGTGATATGCGATTTACCCATATAACAAACCTGAATATGTACCCTAAATAAAAAGCTACAAAATAATAATCATTACTTTTTTGCATACCTGGGTGCATGGCATATAATTACGCACATTTTTGAACCAGAAAATCTTAAAAGTTGTCCACTCTAAACTTTTTTCATTTCCCCAATAAAAAAGAAAAGGTCAGGTGTGGTTAACAGACTTGCACAAACTCATCCACGTAATTAGTGGCAGGGTCAGAATCACAATTCAGTGTCTTTTCTAGTTAAGGCATCTGCCTGCTAGATGAGACTGCCTCGCTGTCACTATAAAAGCTGTATTAGTATTTCTGTGATACAAATTATTATTTCAAACTTCCACGTGAATTGGGAAAATACTTACGTAGGGTTGACAGTTATGCAGCTATAGCTTATCAGTTTATTCTTCTCGCTTTCAATGAATAATAAAATATATGCATATGACAAGTAATTTTGCTTCAGGGTTTGCTAGAGGCAACAAAAAGAACCTTTTATTATTAATAATCTTCAAAACAATAGTGAAATTAATCTTCAAATATTTGATCACAAACCTGTCTAATATGTACTTAAAAATTAAGTGGAAACCCAATCTAGAGTAAATCTGGCTAAGTTTATTTTGACTAATACAAGCATATTGCAATTGGAAAGAAATTTTAGCAGTTTTTAGACATATTTTTCAATCTTTGATTTTTGATATAAATGCCTTTATATATGCTATTTCAGAGCTTTGTTATTAAACTGGTTGCTCTAGGTAATACTAAAAATCCTTTGTACCCTAATCTTTTCTTACAATTTTATTTCTTTTATCATGAAAGCAGAAGTACAAAGATGTGCAAAATCTCATGTAAATTGTGTTGAGGTAGTTTACATTTCATGTCATGCTGATTTTGTTAAGACTACTGTTTAGACTACTAGTACACTTCATTTCTTACAATCGAATCATTTTATTACTTTTAAGCTTCATACATTCTCCAATTTGTAGCCTTTATATGCCTTTTTTCTAGAATTGATAAATTGATATTTTTTCTTATATAATCATTATCATTTAATTTAACTGTTTTGGAACATTCCTACATATTCCAAATAGTCATCTTCTTATTCTACTAATCACAGAACCAAAAATAACATTGAATGGAGATTAGTGTTTGCAAAGGGTTTTCATAAACATTAAAGCATTTGATATTTTAAAAATACAGTGAGATATAAATCATTAGAAAATGAGGGTATATTAATAATAGAGTATTATTGGTAGGAAAGTTTATCATTCCCATTTCAATGATGAATTTTTTAGAAATCTCAGAGAGTTTAAACTGCCCAAGATAAAATAGGCAGTATTCCTTCTATATCTTAACTTAAATGTTAACAGCGGGTTTTACTGTAGAATAAAATCATTTTTAGCAAAAAAATTAGAAATATTTTATAAACGTAAAGTACTAAAAATGTAAGATTGTGTTATCTAATCATAAGGAGAGAGAAAAACAATATGGACTTAACCATATTACCCTGAAGATGTGTGAAGAGCTGTCTGACTCCTGCTCAGGAACTAAGAGAAGTAATAACAGAAATAAAAGAGAAGTCAGACACGTTCTGCCATCCCTTTATTTTGTCATTAGAGTGACTTGGTGATATTAGGTGCTCATGAGAAAAATGAAGTCTATGATATTCTGAATTCAGACTCCTGGGGGTAGTGTTCTAAGATAAACACTAAGATATATGTCTGTACAGACAGTAATTATGGCCAATTGGTTAGATGTGAGTTTATTTAACTTTTCTATACCTTCAGTGTGCTTTGAAAGAAGCTGGTATGAGTGGGTTGCTAAGTAAGACATCATGAGACACAGTAGGCCAAGGATCCCCCTGCTGAAAAAAAGATCATGAAAAACAAAAATCAATTTTATTTTAAAGATAGCAGAGAGTTGTGAAAGAAGGATTTGGTGAACTAAAATTCAAGAAACGGAAGATTAAATGTGATGAATAAGGATTATCAGCAGTCTTTCACGAAGCCAAGTCAGACTTTGTGAGCAGATGAGTTAGGAAAAAAAACACTTGGTTTTTAAAAGTGTTCCACTTCATAATTATGCATAAGAGAATATAGAGATATATTATATTTTTGTTGTTGTCACCTCACGAAAATGTAAGCTCTGTGAGAGCAGTGACTTCTGAAGTTTGAATTGCTGTAGCACCAAATCCTAGAACATTTCACAGCTCATAAGAAACTTTCAATAAATGAATAAATGATGGTTTAAAAAAAAAAAAAGGCCGGGCGCGGTGGCTCAAGCCTGTAATCCCAGCACTTTGGGAGGCCGAGACGGGTGGATCACGAGGTCAGGATATCGAGACCATCCTGGCTAACACGGTGAAACCCCGTCTCCACTAAAAAATACAAAAAACTAGCCGGGCGAAGTGGCGGGCGCCTGTAGTCCCAGCTACTCGGGAGGCTGAGGCGGGAGAATGGCGTGAACCCGGGAGGCGCAGCTTGCAGTGAGCTGAGATCCGGCCACTGCACTCCAGCCTGGGCGACAGAGCGAGACTCCGTCTCAAAAAAAAAAAAAAAAAAAGGGATTCCCAGAGCTGGAGGTCATTATTCTAAGCAAACTAACACAGGAACAGAAAATCAAATACCACACGTTCTCACTTACAAGTGGGAGCTAAATGATAGGAACACATGGACACATAGAAGAGAACAACACACACTGGGGCCTACCTGAGGTAGAGGGTGGGAGGAGGGAGAGGATCAGGAAAAGTAACTGATAGATACTAGGCTTAATACCTGGGTAATGAAATAATCGGTACAACAAACCCCATGAAACGTGTAGGTTGTAGCAAACCTACGCATGAACCCTTGAACTTAAAATAAAAGTTAAATAAAGGATTCCCAGAGAGAAAAAATGGAGCTCCTTTGTCAGCCACAAAATAAATCTGAGTACTGTTTATTTACTTTACCAGTATTGAATCATGAGTAACTGAGGACCTGTTAGCTCAGCACATTTGAAAAGTCAAGCATTCAGATATATTGAAAGAAGAACAACTGCAAAAGTTTCATGTAGGTGGAGCCTGGAGAACTATGATAAAATGAAATTTCTTACATTTCCTATTTGAAAAGGGAAAATAATCATCCTCATGGATGATCTCTATAAGAGATCTTCATTTAAAATGCAGTACTTCTTTTTATGGACTGGCAGTTTATAAAGAGAATATTGTGAATTGCTTGTATGGAAAAAATGCAAGGAACAGGAGTCATCCCAATACACAAATATATGCTAGCAACTCACCTGATAAGAGAAAATGGAAAAGTATGTAAAATTTAAATTGAATCCATTTAAAAGACATTTCTTCATACAGATATCTCAGCTTTTCATGACATTGCAATTTTGTGTTGAATGAGATCTTGGGAAGTCACTTAAGACTTATGCTTAAATCACGTGCAGTAAGGAAAGGAATCAGTATAGGAATTATCAATATAGGAATTAAATGCTTATTTTTAAAATAAACATTTAAATGAGCCCAATTTCTAAAATGACACCAATCAACAAATCTTCATTTCACCTTATGATATGACAGAGTGTACAAGAACCATTGAGAAGATAAATAAATGAAGACAATGTCCCTGAGCTTATAGGATTTTTTAAGAAGCAAAAGTAATATGAGAACATGATCAGTTGATTGATGGCTTAGAGTAATGGGGGTATATTCTTCCAGTAATAAGAAGTGAGAAAGGAAAAATATTAGTGTGATCTGGTAAAGAATCCTTGGGACTTTATTAGAACCTTCAGCGATGTTCAGGATGTGGACGAGTTGAAGCTATGGAGAATAAAACTTCCCAATGAAGGGAAAATTACGTGCAAGTACTTTTCAATGGAATCAAGCATGACAGCCTGCAGTAGCCCATGTGAAAAGCAGCCCTCAACTTTGGTTTCAGGTGTGGCTATTGGGGGAAAAAATTACTAGAAATTAAGTACTTTCATCCTCAGATTCTTCCCAGGGATTGTCACAACACTTTGTATATGCTTAACACTCTTGCTGGGTAAGTGGCTTCTAACTGAACACTTAAATGATATATTCTGTTTGCCAATATGCCCATTTTCTGACCATGCTGGCTTTGAGGAGAATCAATGGAGAAAAAATACATGATAGCTTTGAGTCATTATTTAAATAGCATCTTCCTTGTGATTCTGCCCATATTTGCAAATATCACCCATTGTTTATGAATATATCCCCAGTGCCTTACAGTCCTCCATATACCCCTTTACTTATAAAACCCAAGCAGAAAGCATGTGATGAGAAGGAAGCAGTGAAGTGCAGACATAAAAAGTGTAGCCTTTGAAATTTGACCAGCATGCCCCTGCCCAAACAATACTCATTGAATAGTAATCATAGGCAAATGATCTACTTTCTCAAAGACTTAACATATCTTATATAACAATTATAGATAAAGGACAATAAAGTACTCAGGACAGAATCTGGTGTATAATATAAATTTAATATGTGTCAGCTGTTAGTATCATCACTGTTAATCACTATTAATTGACTCTTTTGCCAGTGTTGTTCAAGAAAATAATGTGTAATGATCTATAAATATTTTAAATTTCATTAGCAGCATTAAAAGTATTACCAATAGAACTATAACCATTTTGGCATTTTAATAAATAAAATAGTCTTACATAATTTTCTCTTTCACAAGGAAACTTATTTTGAAATTAAATATTTGTATTTCTACTATATAGGGCAGAGCTAAATTAATCCCCACTGCAACCCCTTATCCTGTAGCATGCTGCATGAAGTTGCCTATATGCAAAGCAGATTGTTCACAAGTTGATCTCTGCAGATCAGTACATCTGCCTTTGTGACTTTTCAATGCTCATAGCAAACCTTGAGAATTGTGTTTATTTTAGAGCAAATGGATAGTGTGAAGAAATCAGTGATAGTGGATGTTGCTGCAAATGTTCATTTCCTTACATTGTAACCTGCTGAAATTTCTTAAAGATTATTGGGAAGTGCAAATGCGGTGGCTCACGCCTATAATTCCAGCACTTTGGGAGGCTGAGGCGGGTGGATCACTTGAGGTCAGGAGTTTGAGAAAAGTCTGGCCAACATGGTGAAACCCCGTCTCTACTCAAAATACAAAAATTAGCCAGGCATGTTGGCGCACACCTGTAATCCCAGCCACCGGGGAGGCTGAGGCAGGAGAATCATTTGAACTGGGAAGGCAAAGGTTGCAGTGAGCCGAGATCATGCCACTGCACTCCAGCCTAGGCAACAATAGTGAACCTCTGTCTCAAAAACAAAAACGAAAACAAAAAAAAAAAAACAAGATTCTCAGGATGTTTCTCTTTTAATAAACATTTTCATTTTCTGGGATATTTGGATATCAGATCCAATTTGACCTTTCTAGTAGGAAAGTATGATGCTTTCAGGACTTGACAATAATGCCAAATTCTGGAACTTCAACACAGATTTCTTAGAATCTTGACTTTGATACCATAATATGTAGAATATGATTTGACCAATAAGAAAGAAGCGACCTTATAGATGGACTACAGTTTCAGCTGCCAAAGTGTGTCTTACCCTACTAGCAACCCTGTACATCTCTATTGTCCTATGGTCCTCTGAAGTGAACAATATGTATGTTATATAGCCCACATTTTGTTAGAAAATTCCAATTACACATATCAAACTTTTTAACATGAATCCATCAATTTTTATGTGATGGAGTGTTAAATAGAAAATAAATTTTAATTACATAGACAATAGAGATCACATTATATTCTACCCCATTGTGTAACCCACAAGGTTATGTCTCAAGAAGTATGCAATAATTTCTTGTCACAGTTATTAAGAGAAGTAGGATTTATGTGTGTGGGACAACTGGTTTCTAAGGCCTTCAATTCCTTTTAAATATATTGATAGTAAAGAAAAATTAGTACTCATAGACTTCTTTTAATCTGTAACCAATGTACTTCATCTAGTACAATGTAATGGCATTGTACTATACTATACTATACTATACTATACTATACTATACTATACTATACTATACTATACTATACATAGTACTATAGTACCATCTATAGTACTATGACGAACCATTGCAAGATTTCCCCTTAGTTAACATTGACCCTGCCAGAATCACCCAAAGAAAAATATAGCAACCAATTAGGAACAATGATATATTTTCCATTGGATTTATATTGCTAATCCTTTTCCAAAAAGGCTCTGTGGCAACTAGTTTTCAAAATAAAAAGAAGCTTTATCTGATTCTTTTTATTAGAACTTTACAATAACCTTATGAATGTATGTATTATTATTGTGATAAGTTTTTGATGGAGGAAATTGTCTTGGTGCAGTTGAGTGACTAGAGTAAAACCATATAGGACCTCTTGGTCATAGCCAGAACCAATTAGTATATTCCAGAAGTTGCATTCTCTCAACTTCAGCACACTGTCTCCTGCAAGTAGGCAGAAGCAGAGAAGATTTGTAAGAGATACAAAATAGCTTTTCTTATAGAATTAAGTTTATCACCAGACTGCTCAGAATTATCAAAAATTTGAGATCATGCTAAATTTGTATGCATCTTTACTCACAAGCCTTAGACCTTACCTTGTTCCAAATCTCAGGGTCAGTACAGGACAGCTGGCACCAAACTCCTCCACTACAGCAGCAAAACCTGCTTTTGAACCACTCAGATGCCCATATGATCCTGGCATGAACCAAGAGTACCAATCTATCCAAGTAGAACAAATAGACCCCTATAAAGTGGAGTTCCTCATCTAGTGCCTTTAGATAAGAATTAGATTTCTTCTACCTTTTTTCAGCCATAGTAGTAGTATCATTAGTGACATTAAATGCCTCAAAACAGTCTGAAAGACCAATGCCAGAAAAATAATATATATCACTTTTAACAATAATAATTAAGACTGGGCTCATGATTACACTTGGGCACAAGAAGCTAGTGTCCCTGATGATCCTGAATAGATTATTTCAGAGAAGCCGTGGGTAAAAATTTTTGTTCTTTAATTTACCATGATGGAAGGCTCAGGAATTTCCCCATAACATAGAGTTAACATTCTTCATTAAATGTATAAATAGAGGAAACATTCACTAAGATAGACCACATTCTGGGCCACACCTTAACAAATTTATAGGAATAGAAATCATACAATGTCTGCTTTCAGTCCACAGTGGAATTTAACCAGAAATAAGTAACAGAAAGATAACTTGAAAATATCAAAATATGTGGCAGCTACACAACACACTTCCAAATAACATGTAAGTCAAATAAGAAATCTCTAGAGACATGTAAACATATTTTGAACTAAATTAAAATGAAAATACAACTCATCAAAATTTGTGGGATACAGTAAAAGCAGTAATTAGAAAGAAATTTAAGTCATCGAATGCACATATTCGATGACTTAAAAGAAGACCTAAAATCAACAATCTAATTTTCCAGTTTAAGAAACTAGAAAAAGATCAAATTAAATCCAAAGTAAGTAAAAGAAAAGAAAAAAATAAGAATTAGAGCAGAAATCAATGAAATTGCAAACAAAATCAATAGAGAAAATCAATGAAACCAAAAGGTGGTTCTTTGAAAAGATCAATAAAATCAACAAGATTCAAGCCTAGTAATTTAATTAATAATTAATAACCTTATAAAACCAAAGCATTCGGCCCAGATAGGTTCACTAGTGAAGGTTATCAAACATTTTAGAAAGAAATTATGCTAATATTCCATAATCTCTTTTAGAAGACAGAAATACAAACCAATTCCAAGAACTCTCAAAACTACACAGATACATTGAAGCTAAACAATTTGCTCCTGAATGGTTTCTATGTAAATATAAAATTAAGGCAGAAATAAAAAAAAATATATTTGAAACAAATGAAGATAGAGACACAATATACCAAAACCTTTGAGATGTGGCAAAAGCAGTGTTAAGAGGAAAGTTTATAGCTCTAAATGCCAGTATCAAGAAGATTAAAAGATCTCAAATTAACACCTAATCTTACACATAAACAAGCTAGAAAAACATGAACAAACTAAACCCAACAGTAGCAGAAGAAAATAAATCACTAAAATTAGAGCAGAACTAAATGAAATTGAGACCCAAAAATTCATACAAAGGATCAATGAAACAAAATGTTGGTTTGTGAAAGAATAAACAAGATTGATTGACCACTAGCTAAATTAACAAAGAAAAAAAGGAGAGAAGATTCAAATAAACGCAATCAGAAATGACAAAAGTGACATCAAAACTGATTTCCCAGAAATACAAAAGTTCCCCAGACAAACAAGCTAGAAAATTTAGAAGAAATAGATAGAATTTTGGAAACACACAATCTTCTAAGATTGAACCAGGAAGAAACAGAAATCATGAGCATACCAATAACAAGTAATGAAACTGAATCAGTAATTTTAAAAACTTACTATCCAGAAAAAGCCCTGGACCAGATGGAATCACAGCAAAATTCTACCACACATACAAAGAAGAGTTGGTACCAATCCTACAAAAACAATTAAAAGAGAGAGAGAGAGAGAGATCTCTAGCTCATTCTAGGAAACCAGTATCCTCCTGATACCAAAAATCTACCAAATACACAAGAAGAAAAGAAAACTACAGGCCAATATTCCTCATGAACATAGATGCAAAAATCCTGAACAAAATATGAGCAAACAGAATGCCACAGCACATTAAAAAGTTAATTCACCATGAAATGGGCTTTATTCCTGGGATGCAAGGATGATTCAACACACACAAATCAATAAATGTGATTCACCACATTAACAAAGTTAAAAACAAAATTCATAGATCATCTCAATAGAATCAGAAAAAGCATTCAATGAAACCCAACATCCTTCCATGAAAAAAACCTTGAACAAACCAGATGTCAAACAAACCCATCTCAAAATAATAAGAGCCATCTATGACAAACACACAGCCAACTTCATACACATCAGGCAAAATCTAGAAGCATTTCCCCTAAGAACAGTAATAAGACAAGGATGTCCACCTTCACTATAGAATAGGATGTCCACTCCTAGTCAACATAGTACTAAAAGACATAGCCAGAGCAGTCAGGCAAGAGGAAGAAATAAAAGACATTCAAACAGGAAAAGAAAAAGTCAAATTATCTCTCTTCACAAAGATGTAATTCTATACCTAGGAATTCCTAAAGATGCTGCCAAAGAATCTCTAGTCCTGATGAATAACTGCAGCAAAGTCTCAGTACACAAAATTAATATATAAAAATCAGTAGGATGTCAACCATATTCAGAAGAATGAAACTGGGCCTCTCCCTCACCATATACAAAAATTAACAAGATGAATTAAAGACTTAAATAATGGGAGAAAATATTTTCAAATTATTCATCTGAAAAAGAACTAATATCTAGAATCTGTAAGGAACCTAAGCAATTCAACAAGCATAAAACAAATAACCCCATTAAAAAGTGGCCAAAAGACATAAAAAGACACTTCTCAAAAGAAAACATACAAGTGGCCAAAAAAAATTTAAAAATATTCCATGTCACTAATCATCAGAGAAATCCAAATCAAAACAACAAGGAGATACTATCTCATACCAATCAGAATGGCTATCGTTAAAAAGTCAGAAAGTACCAGATGTTGGCGAGGCCTCAGAGAAAAGGGAATGCTTATATGCTGTTCGTGGGAATGTAAATTAGTTCAGCTACTGTGGGAAGCAGTTTGGAGATTTATCAGAGAACTAAGAATTGGACTACCATGTAACCCAGCAATCTCATCACTATTTACCCAAGGAAAAATAAATCATTCTACCAAAAAGACACATGCACTCATATGTTCATCAAAGCATTATTCACAACAACAAAGACATGGAATCCACCTAGGTGCCCATCAACAGTGCACTAGGTAAAGAAAATTTGGTACATATACATCATGGAATACTATACAGCTATAAAAAATGAAATCATTTCCTTTGCAGCAATATGGATACAGCTAGAGGTCATAATCCTAAGAAAATAAACACAAGAGCAGAAAACCAAATACCACATGGTCTCACTTATAAGTGGAAGCTAAATATCGGGTACACATGGATATAAAAATGGGAATAAAAGACACCATGGAATATAAGAGGGGAAAGTGTGGAGGAGGGTAAGGGTTTAAAAACTAACTATTGTATAATATGTTCACTACCTGTGTGATGAGTTCAATCATACGCCAACCCTCAGTATCATGCAATATGCCTTTGTAACACAGCTGAATGTGTACCCTCTGAATCTAAAATAATTTTTTAAATAAATGAACTATCAAGCAATGAGAAGACATGAAGGAACATAAATGTACATTACTAAGAGAAAAACATCAACCTGAAAAGTCTACATACTGTATGATTTCAACTATGTGATATTCTGGAAAAGATAAAACTGTGGAAACTGTAAAAATTTCCCAGAGGTTGCCAGGGGTTAGAGCAGAGAGCAATAAAAAGTCAGAGCACAGAGCATTTTTAGGATAGTGAACTGTCATGTTTTATCATATTATAATGGTAAATACATGTCATTATACATTTGTCCAAACCCATGGAATGTGAACCATGAAAATATAAAAAGTGAACCCCAAATGTATATTGTGGACTTTATGTGATTGTGATGTGTCAATGCAGGTTCATCAATTGTAACAAATGCACCACTCTCGTAAGAAATGTTAATAATAGGGGAGGCAATGCATGTGTGTGGATGGGAGGGATATGGGAAATCTCTATACCTTCATCTTAATTTTGCTGTGAACCTAAAACTCCTCATAAAGATAGTCTTATTTTTAAAAATTATAAATAGACTACATGGATTTAGATTAGAGAAAACCATGCTTACTTGAATAATGAGCAAGCATATAAAACAAAAGAACTTTGCACCAACTTCTGATGATAAATCATGAGTGGAAACCAATTAGTTTGGGAAAATATAAAGAAGCTAAAACTTCATCTCTTCAGAAGATACTTCTTTGTATATGAAACCAAAGTCATATTACTAGAGCTAAATCTTTTCATTGTCAAGGAGTCTTCTAAACTGTCCTGTAACCTAAAAGCTCTCATTAAAAAAAAAAAAAAAAAAAAAAAGCCTGTATGGGTATGCAATGTTAGACAGACCTAGATTCTAAATAGAAATGTCTAATTTCCCAACTTGGACAAGTTACTTAACTGTACTGTATCTCTCTTTTCCATCTGAAAATGAGAATAAAAGTTGTTAGCTTTCAATATTCTTGTATTTATCATGCCCGACATATGGTGAAGGCTTGGCAAATAGCAGTTCTGACAGTCTACCAAGTCACAGTGAAAACGTTATTTCTTTCATCTAAAATTCACTGTCAAAGTTGTAGGGTAAACATTAGATAAGATATATTCTTGAGAATAATAAATATAATTGAAAGTGAAAGGCTGCAATTTTGAATATAAAAATGATATATTACTGTGATTACTTGATGTGTGGTATCCTCAGACCAATATAATTATGGTCTCCATTTACATTTTTTGTATCTACAAAAAAGTAAATAAAAAGTTTGCACAACTATTAGATAGTCTGCTAATCCACCTAAAATCTTGTCAACCCTGAGAAATGAGATGCTCCTAGATCAGTTTTGGGGAATCCTCCTTCTATCTTCCAAAGTGTATGAAAACTTATGGGCTAATCCTGAAAGGCTCCTCAGCCTGCGACATTCTAGAACTGTGACAGCCAAAAGGGATGGGGTAAAGCAGACGTGTCATGACTGCTGAAGCTGGACAAAAAGAACATCCTCACCTATTACGTACAGTTCATTTTTAGACATCATTAAGTGCCCTCCAGATTTCACACATTTCACAATAATCTTTTAAAATAATTGCTACCACTTGAGTAGTACTCTCAGAAAATTACAAGGCTGTCAATTTATTCTCCAGCTTTTAAAATTCCATCACCCATTTCCCTAAGGTAACAGGCTGCGATGTCTTAAATCTCTAAAGAGGAAGTCACAATTATATTATATATGACATTGATATTTTCCTCACTTCCTTAGCTAATTTTTTAGAAAGTAAGTATGGACTTTTAGTTCATATTAATGTAGTATGTGACTAATTATTCTCTACTTCATCTGGATTTTTTTAATTGGCAAAATTGATGTCAATGTCGAAAGAGGGCCAGTAGGGAAGAGCATTATTATATTAATGTTCCACAAATTATCTTTTTTATTACTTAATGCAAAGAAAAGTACTGTTTTCCTTAAATTTTGAGATTACAAGTTTGCTTTTTCAAAAGTAAATTTTAACTGAGCATTCAGTTTTCAAATTTATAAAAGAAGTACTTGCTAGATTTTTTTTAATAGTGTGTTCATATTGGCTAATTAAGGCTTTGTTTGATACTACACCTATATAAGGTTCAGCAATACTATAATAAACTTGCACCCCCAAAATCTGAAAATTTCTCTTAATTTTTTTCTTTCATCAGGTATTCAAGTGTAAATCTAGCAAGAGTAAGTAAGGCCAAGCTTTGTAAAAACGTTAACTCTCTATTTGGCTCTTGTCCTCTTTTGCCTACAATAGGTTGGCAGGTAAATAATTTGTGAGTTCCACATGTCACTGGGAAAGCCTGGAGTGATATTTATGCCAAAACTTTATGAAGAGATGTCAGAACTTAGTTTGTCAGCAAGTATCTGTCCTCCTTCTTCCTCACTTTATGTATTAGCCCATTCTCACGTTGCTAGTAAACACATACCTGAGACCAGGTAATTTATAAAACAAAGAAGTTTAATTGACTGACAGTTTCTCAGGGCTGGGAAGGCCTCATGAAACTTACAATCATCGCATAAGGGAAAGGAAACATGTCCTTTTTCACATGGTGGCAGCAAGAAGTGCTGAACAAAGTATGGGAAAGCACCTAACAAGGGGGTCAGGTCTTGTGAGAACTCATTCACTATCACAAGAACAATATGGAAGTAACCATCCCTATGATTCAACTACCTCCCACCAGGTTCCTCCCACAACACATGGGGATTATAGGAACTACTATTCAAGATGAGATTTGAGTGGGGACACAGTCAAACTATATCATTCTGCCCCTGGTTTCTCCCCAATCTCATGTCCTCATATTTCAAAAGCAATCATGCCTTCCCCACAGACCCCCAAAGTCTTAACTCATTTCAACCTTAACTGAAAAGTCCACAAAGCCTCATCTGAGACAAGGCAAGTCGCTTCCACAAAGGAGCCTGGAAAATCAAAAGCAAGTTAGTTACTTCCTAGACACAATGAGGTACAAGTATTGGGTAAATACACCCATTACAAATGGAAGAAATTGGCCAAAGCAAAGGGGCTACAGGCCCCATGCGAGTCCAAAATCCAGCAAAGCAGTCAAATCTTAGAAGTCTGAAATGATCTCCTTTGACTCCATGTCTCACATCCAGGTCATGCTGATGCAAGAAGTGGGCTCCCACAGCCTTGGGTAACTCTGTCCCTGTTGCTTTGCAGGGTACAGCACCCCTCCTAGCTGTTTTCACTGGCTGGCATTGAGTGTCTGCAGCTTTTCCAGGTGCACAATGCAAGCTGTCAGTAGATCTTCTATTCTGGGGTCTGGAGGATGTGGGGTTGTGCAGTTGTGGGTTCTGCTAGGGTAGTGTGGAAGGGAAATGTGCTGTTAGAGTCCCCAAACAGAGTCCCCACTGGGACACTGCCAGCGCCCCACTAGGGTACTGCCAGTACTCCACTAGGCAGTGCCCCAGTGGGGACTTTGTGTGGGGGCTCCAACCCCACATTTTCCTTCCATACTACCCCAGGAGAGGTTCTACATAAGGGCTCTGTCCCTGAAGTACACTTCTGCCTGGGCATTATACATCCTCTGAAATCTAATAAGAAGTTTGCCAACCTCAATTCTTGACTTCTGTGCACCCACAGGACCTACACATGTGTAAACAACCAAGGCTTGGGATGGCAACCTCTGAAGTAATGGCCTGAGGTATATCTTGGCCACTCTTAGCCACAGCTGGAGCTGAAATAGTTGGGACACAGGAAGCCAAGTTCCTAGGATGCACATAGCAAGGAGGGGCCCTAGCCTGGCCCATAAAACCATTTTTTACTCCCATGCCTCCAGGCCTGTGGTGGGAGGGGCTGCTGCAAAAGTCTGACATGTCCTGGAGACATTTTCCCTATTGTCTTTGTGCTTAGCATATGGCTTCACATTACCTATGCAAATTTCTGCAGAAGGCTTGAATTTATCCCATAAAATTTTTTTTTCTTTTCTTCAGCATCATCATGCTGCAAAATTTTCAAATTATGCCTTGCTTACTCTTGAATGCCTTGCCACTTAGAAATTTCTTCTGCCAGGTACCCAAATGATCTCTCTCAAGTTCAAAGTTCCACAGATCTCTAGGGCAGGGGCAAAATGCCACCAGTCTCTTTGTATAGCAAGAGTGACCTTTGCTCCAGTTTCCAACAAGTTCCTCATCTCCATCTGAAACCACCTCAGCCTGTATCTTATTGTGCATTTCACTATCTGCATTTTGTTCAAAGCCATTCAACAAGTCTCTAGGAAGTTCCAAACTTTCCCCATATCTTCCTGTCTTCTGAGCCCTCCAAGTCTCTAGGAAGTTCCAAACGTTCCCATATCTTTGTATCTTCTGAGTCCTCCAAGTCTCTAGGAAGTTTCAAACTTTCCCATATCTTCATGTCTTCCGAGCCCTCTAAGTCTCTAGGAAGTTCCAAACTTTCCCACATTTTCCTATCTTCTTCTGAGGCCTCCAAAGTGTTCCAATCTCTGCCTATTATCCACTTCCAAATTGTTTTCACAT
>NW_012104009.1:1270994-1276424 GCF_000951045.1 Mandrillus leucophaeus
CAAAGAAGTTTAATTGACTGACAGTTTCTCAGGGCTGGGAAGGCCTCATGAAACTTACAATCATCGCATAAGGGAAAGGAAACATGTCCTTTTTCACATGGTGGCAGCAAGAAGTGCTGAACAAAGTATGGGAAAGCACCTAACAAGGGGGTCAGGTCTTGTGAGAACTCATTCACTATCACAAGAACAATATGGAAGTAACCATCCCCATGATTCAACTACCTCCCACCAGGTTCCTCCCACAACACATGGGGATTATAGGAACTACTATTCAAGATGAGATTTGAGTGGGGACACAGTCAAACTATATCATTCTGCCCCTGGTTCCTCCCCAATCTCATGTCCTCATATTTCAAAAGCAATCATGCCTTCCCCACAGACCCCCAAAGTCTTAACTCATTTCAACCTTAACTGAAAAGTCCACAAAGCCTCATCTGAGACAAGGCAAGTCGCTTCCACAAAGGAGCCTGGAAAATCAAAAGCAAGTTAGTTACTTCCTAGACACAATGAGGTACAAGTATTGGGTAAATACACCCATTACAAATGGAAGAAATTGGCCAAAGCAAAGGGGCTACAGGCCCCATGCGAGTCCAAAATCCAGCAAAGCAGTCAAATCTTAGAAGTCTGAAATGATCTCCTTTGACTCCATGTCTCACATCCAGGTCATGCTGATGCAAGAAGTGGGCTCCCACAGCCTTGGGTAACTCTGTCCCTGTTGCTTTGCAGGGTACAGCACCCCTCCTAGCTGTTTTCACTGGCTGGCATTGAGTGTCTGCAGCTTTTCCAGGTGCACAATGCAAGCTGTCAGTAGATCTTCTATTCTGGGGTCTGGAGGATGTGGGGTTGTGCAGTTGTGGGTTCTGCTAGGGTAGTGTGGAAGGGAAATGTGCTGTTAGAGTCCCCAAACAGAGTCCCCACTGGGACACTGCCAGCGCCCCACTAGGGTACTGCCAGTACTCCACTAGGCAGTGCCCCAGTGGGGACTTTGTGTGGGGGCTCCAACCCCACATTTTCCTTCCATACTACCCCAGGAGAGGTTCTACATAAGAGCTCTGTCCCTGAAGTACACTTCTGCCTGGGCATTATACATCCTCTGAAATCTAATAAGAAGTTTGCCAACCTCGATTCTTGACTTCTGTGCACCCACAGGACCTACACATGTGTAAACCACCAAGGCTTGGGATGGCAACCTCTGAAGTAATGGCCTGAGGTATATCTTGGCCACTCTTAGCCACAGCTGGAGCTGAAATAGTTGGGACACAGGAAGCCAAGTTCCTAGGATGCACATAGCAAGGAGGGGCCCTAGCCTGGCCCATAAAACCATTTTTTACTCCCATGCCTCCAGGCCTGTGGTGGGAGGGGCTGCTGCAAAAGTCTGACATGTCCTGGAGACATTTTCCCTATTGTCTTTGTGCTTAGCATATGGCTTCACATTACCTATGCAAATTTCTGCAGAAGGCTTGAATTTATCCCATAAAATTTTTTTTTCTTTTCTTCAGCATCATCATGCTGCAAAATTTTCAAATTATGCCTTGCTTACTCTTGAATGCCTTGCCACTTAGAAATTTCTTCTGCCAGGTACCCAAATGATCTCTCTCAAGTTCAAAGTTCCACAGATCTCTAGGGCAGGGGCAAAATGCCACCAGTCTCTTTGTATAGCAAGAGTGACCTTTGCTCCAGTTTCCAACAAGTTCCTCATCTCCATCTGAAACCACCTCAGCCTGTATCTTATTGTGCATTTCACTATCTGCATTTTGTTCAAAGCCATTCAACAAGTCTCTAGGAAGTTCCAAACTTTCCCCATATCTTCCTGTCTTCTGAGCCCTCCAAGTCTCTAGGAAGTTCCAAACGTTCCCATATCTTTGTATCTTCTGAGTCCTCCAAGTCTCTAGGAAGTTTCAAACTTTCCCATATCTTCATGTCTTCCGAGCCCTCTAAGTCTCTAGGAAGTTCCAAACTTTCCCACATTTTCCTATCTTCTTCTGAGGCCTCCAAAGTGTTCCAATCTCTGCCTATTATCCACTTCCAAATTGTTTTCACATTTTCAGGTATCTAATTTATTACAGTGCCTCACTACCTGGTACCAATTTACTGTATTTGTCCATTCCCACACTACTAATAAAGACATACCCTGAACTGGGAATTTACAAAGGAAAGAGGTTTAATTGACTCGTAGTTCTGCAGGGCTAGAGAGGCATCAGGAAACTTACAATCATGGCAGAAGGGGAAGCAAACACATCCTTTTTCACATGGTGGCTGCAAGGAAAAGTGCTGAGCAAAAGTGGGGATAAACCCCTTATGAAAGCATCTGATCTCATGAGCACTTACTATCATGAGAACACCATGGAGGTAACTGCCCCCATGGAGTCAATTACCTCCCACTGAGTCCCTCCTACAACACATGCAGATTATGGGAACTACAATTCAAGATGAGATTTGGGTGGACACACAACCAAATCATATTACTTTAGAAAAATAAAACCTTTTTCAACATGAGCATTCAATCACTCAGAAGAAAAGTACATATTGCTACACTCCTTATAGGTATCTGGGTGCATGTAACAAAAGTCTGGACAAAGCATGAAGTAGAATAATCATTTGTGACTTCCAGGGTGAAAATGGAGTATGTCTCTTCTTTCCTCCTTGTGCCCTCATATATTGAAATGTGATAAGATGCCTAGACCTTGCAAAGCCATCTTAGTCCATACAGTGATGACTAGAATATAGGCTAACCATGTGGCTGTTAATTCAGTTAATAGATACACTTATGTAACATGGGAAAGTGAATGGTTAGCAAGATAATGTAAAGCAGACACTTATTTCTCAGTTTCTCTAACATATCTTGTGAATATGTTTAGATGGGGAATATTAAAAGATTCAAACACTTGTTTCAAGTTTACCTTTCAAATCATGTTGTTGGACAATATGACAGGCAATCAGATAAATATTTAGTTGGAAATGAGATATCTAAATAATATCTATTTTCTTCATCCAAAAGAATCTTTTATCCACATAGAGAGTTTGCTCTTCAATACACTAGATAGTAATCTTAAATATAATTCCACATAAGCTCATGATACTCACAATGGTACCAAATGCAGCTGTCAATATTCCTGAGATCCAAAACTTTCTGGATTTCTCTCCTTTTCAATCCATCAAACAGTATTTCATGAGTGTTCAAATGAGTAGTGCCTATATTTTGTTGAAATTATATAGAATACTGACACAAGATATGAGAAATATGATGAAAGGGAACTGAAAACAACACAGCAGACATTCCAGAAATACATCTCATGGAAAAAATAAAACTTTAAAAATGGTCATGGGAGGTCACTTCCAAGATGGCCAAATAGGAACAGCTCCGGTCTGCAGCTCCCAGCGAAATCGACACAGAAGACAGGCGATTTCTGCATTTCCAACTGAGGTACCTGGTTCATCTCATTGGAACTGGTTGGACAGTGGGTCCACCCATGGAGGGCGAGCTGAAGCAGGGTGGGGTGTTGCCTCACCTGGGAAGTGCAAGGGGTCAGGGTATTTCCCTTTCCTCGCCAAGGGAAGCCATGATAGTCTGTACCTGGAGTAACGGTACACTTCTAACAAAATACTACACATTTCCCACAGTCTTAGAAACCAGCAGACCAGGAGATATCATCCCATGCCTGACTCAGTGTGTCCCACACCCACAGAGCCTTGCTCACTGCTAGCACGGCAGTCTGAGATCAAGCTGGGATGTGGGAGCTTGGTGGGGAGAGGGCCGTCCACCATTGCTGAGGCTTGAGTAGCTCACAGTGTAAACAAAGAGATGGGTAAGCACGAACTGGGTAGAGCCCCTCACAGCTCAGCAGGGCCTACTGCCTCTGTAGATTCCACCTCCGTGGGCAGAGAATAGTAGAACAAAAGGCAGCAGACAGCTTCTGCAGATTTAAACGTCCCTGTCTGACAGTTCTGAAGAGAGCAGTGGTTCTCTCAGCATGGGGTTTGAGTTTCAAGAACAGACAGACTGCCTCCTCAAGAAGGTCCCTGACCTCCATGTAGCCTGACTGGGAAACACCTTCGATTAGGGGCTGACAGACACCTCAAACAGGCAGGTTCCCCTCTGGGACAAAGCTTCCAGAAGCAGCAGACAGCTTCTGCAGACTTAAACGCCACTGTCTGACAGCTCTGAAGAGAGCAGTGGTTTTCTCATCATGGGGTTCGAGCTCCAAGAATGGACAGACTGCCTCCTCAAGCAGGTCCCTGACCCCCATGTAGCCTGACTGGGAAACACCTCCCAGTAAGGCCTGACAGACACCTCAAACAGGCAGGTGCCCCTCTGGGATGAAGCTTCCAGAGGAAGAATCAAACAACAATATTTGCTATTCTGCAGCCTCCACTGGTGATACTCAGGCAAACAGGGTCTGGAGTGAAGCTCCAGCAAACTCCAACAGACCTGCAGCTGAGGGGTCTGTTAGAAGGAAAGCTAACAAACAGAAAGAAATAGCATCAATATCACCAAAAAGGACATCCACACCAAAACCCCATTTGTAGATCACCAACATCAAAGACCAAAGGTAGATAAAACCACAAAGATGGGGAGAAACCGGAGCAGAAAAGCTAAAAATTCCAAAAAAAGAGAGCACCTCTTCTCCTCCAAAGGATTGCAGCTCCTTGCCAGCAAGGGAACAAAACTGGACAGATAATGAGTTTGAGGAGTTGACAGAAGTAGACTTCAGAAGGTCCGGTAAAACAAACTTCTCCAAGCTAAAGAAGCATGTTCTAACCCATTGCAAGGAAGCTAAAAACCTTTTAAAAAGGTTAGACAAATGGCTAACTAGAATAAACAGTATAGAAAAGACCTTGAATTACCCGATGGAGCTGAAAACCAGCATGAGAACTTCATGATGAATGCACAAGATTCAATAGCTGATTCAATCAAGTGGGAGAAAGGATATTAGTGATTGAAGATCAAATTAATGAAATAAAGTGAGAAGATTGGTGAAAAAAGAGTGAAAAGGAATGAACAAAACCTCCAAAAAATGTGGGACTGTGTGAAAAGACCAAATCTACGTCTGATTGGTGTACCTGAAAGTGACGGAGAGAATGGAACCAAGTTAGAAAACATTCTTCAGCATATTATCCAGGAGAACTTCCCTAACCTAGTAAGGCAGGCCAACATTCAAATTCAGGAAATACAGAGAACACCACAAAGATACTCCTCAAGAAGAACAACCCCAAGACACATAATTGTCAATTCACCAAATTTGAAATGAAGGAAAAAACATTAAGGGCAGCCAGAAAGAAAGATCGGGTTACCCACAAGGGGAAGCCCATCCGACTAACAGCAGATCTCTCAACAGAAAGCCTACAAGCCAGAAGACAGTGGAGGCCAATATTCAACATTCTTAAAGAAAGAATTTTCAACCCAGAATCTCATATCCACCCAAACTAAGT
>NW_012104009.1:1276990-1277716 GCF_000951045.1 Mandrillus leucophaeus
TAATGGTAAAGGGATCAGTGCAACAAGAACACGTAACTATCCTGAATATATACGCACCCAATACAGGAGCACTCAGATTCATAAAGCAATACCTTAGAGACCTACAAATAGACTTAGACTCCCACACAATAATAATTGGAGACTTTAACACTCCACTGTCAATATCAGACAGATCGACGAGACAGAAGGTTAAGAAGGATACTCAGGACTTGAACTCAGCTCTGGACCAAGCAGACCTAATAGACATCTACAGAACACCATAACCCAAATCAACAGAATATGCATTCTTCTCACCACCATATCACACGTATTTGAAAATTGACCACATAATTGGTAGTAAAACACTCCTCAGCAAATGTAAAAGAACAGAAATCACAGCAAACTATCCCTCAGACCACAATGCAATCAAATTAGAACTCAGGATTAAGAAACTCACTCAAAACTGCACAACTGCATGGAAACTGAACAAACTGCTCCTGAATGACTACTGGGTACATAACAAAATGAAGGCAGAAATAAAAATGTTCTTTAAAACAAATGAGAACAAAGATACAACACACCAGAATCTCTGGGACACATTTAGAGGGAAATTTATAGAACTAAATGCCCACAGGAGAAAGCAGGAAAGATCTAAAATCGACACCCTAACATCACAATTCAAAGAACTAGAGAAGCAAGAGCAAACACATTCAAAAGCTAGCAGAAGGCCAGAAATAACTAAGGTCA
>NW_012104009.1:1282561-1321443 GCF_000951045.1 Mandrillus leucophaeus
TTCTGCACAGCAAAATAAACTATCATCAGAGTGATCAGGCAACCTACACAATGGGAGAAAATCTTTGCAATCTACCCATCTGACAAATGGCTAATATCCAGAATCTACAAAGAACTTAAACAAATTTACAAGAAAAAAACAATCCCATCAAAAACTGGGCAAAGGATATGAACAGACACTTTTCAACAGAAGACATTTATGCAGCCAACATATTGAATTTTTTCAACAAGATGAAAAAATGCTCATCATCACTGGTCATCAGAGAAATGCAAATCAATACTACAATGAGGTACCATCTCATGCCAGTTAGAATGGCGATCGTTAAAAAGTCAGGAAACAATAGATGCTGGAGAGGATGTGGAGAAATAGGAATGCTTTACACTGTTGGTGGAACTGTAAACTAGTTCAACCGTTGTGAAAGACAGTGTGGTGATTCCTCAAGGATCTAGAACTAGAAATACCATTTGACCCAGTGATCCCATTACTGGGTATATACCCAAAGGAATATAAGCCTTCATTGTGAAGTCTTCCACATATATACGTTAAATAAGTTTTGTACCTTTTATCCTACTAATCAATCTGCTTCATGTCAGTGATTTTTCAGTGAACATTTAGAGAGCCAAGAGACTGAATCATAACAACAACAAAAGCAAGAGCAAGTAACAAGGTAGACACAAATTTGCAAAGATCAAGTCAATCCTTTAATGATTTTTAACATAACTAATAAAAATGCCAAAGACCCATTGTTTAAATTCTGAAGAATTTGTCACTGCACTTCCGACTAGACTATGCTCTTCCAGACTGAACTAACAATAGATTTGAAAAACTTATAACTAAGCAAATTATTTTAGCAATGTCTTCACTTTGGTTGAAATAGAAGTGAATTACATTCTAAGCAATGTTCAAAATATTCAAATTAGTTTATTAAAATATTCAAATTAATTTAATAAAATCCCTTTAAAATGTATTAAAGCACAATTCAGACAAGCTTAATACTTGCCTAGAAATGTAACAATTGTTGACTGATTTAATAAGAAGTATGTACTGTATTTCTCTTGTATTTATTTACTGATATAGGACTTAAAAAGGAGTTACTTAGGCAGATACTAAGGGTATGAGAGTACTCAGTAAGGCTTTTACTTTTAACAAAACGCAGTCCCAAATCATTTTCTAGGAAAGAGTAGCATGCAAGCTGGGGGCTTGCACAGGTGAATGCCAGCAGGAACTAAGGACTAGACATTTTCAAAATGGCAGCTTCATCTTCCCTTCTCTGCCAGCCATGTGTATTGCAAGGAACAGACAAGATGGTGCTGATCAACTAGAAAGCCCATTTGCATAAGAGGATTAGGGTGAGGCAACCAGCCTTCCCTATGTGCTATGTAAACATCATATCTGATCGAACCTATCTGTGAGCCTTGCATAAATCAGACACTGCCTCCTCAAACTGGACTATAAAACTCAATGCATTCATTGCCAGCTGGTCCTCTCTCCGCTCAGAGATCCCTTCCTCTATAGAAGCTGTTTCTCTTTCTCTTCTCTTCTACCTATTAAACCTCCACTCCTAAACTCCTCATGTGTGTCTGTGTGCTAAATTTTCCTGGTGCATGACAATGAACCCCAGTTTTATATTCCAAACAGCATAACCACTTCATAATGGGGGCTTGTCCAGGATACCAAGGTACAACATTCATTGAAATGGTGAGTAGAGGAGCAGACTCCAACTCTGTCCTTTCATTCAGAGGCTCTCGGCCTCTATGTTAAACCTTTCACAGAGGACTGAGCTGTTGCATGGGGCTGGAAGAAGTCCTGGGGCAACTGAGGATTTCTGGCCAGGGCTACCCCCAGGTTTTATCCAAAGGCTTCTGAACTGACTCCAGCCTCTGACCACCCCTATAGAGTGTTGGCAACAGGATCTCCAACTTTCCTATCATAATTTCCTTCTTTCCGGTCCATGATCATTATATCTCTTATCCTCTCTGTGTGGATAAGATGTGCAGGAAATTTTACAATTTGGGAAAGTAATCTTATTTAGCAAGATCAGGGAATATCATAGTAACTGGAGATATAACTCAAGGGAAGATGTCTTCTTGATTTCCTAGGAAGAGAGAGTTCTCCCCACTCCCAACAGTGAGCATCTCTCTCTCTCTCTCTCTCTCTCCCCCTCTCTCTCTCTCTCAGCCCTTGGTCTGGAGAGGATACGGCATTTCCAGGTCTCTCTCTGCCCTCAGTGTGGAAAGCACGTGGCATTTCCAGGTCTCTCTCTGCCCTTGGTATGGAAAGCACATGGCATTTCCAAGTCTCTCTCTGTCCTTGCTCTGGAGAGCACATGGTGTCTCAAGGTCAACAGCTCCACCTAGTGGAAGAGGGATCCTCTCCAAGAGGCACATTGTCGGTCCTTTACGAAAACACCCTAGCTTTCCAATTTCCTTCTCTTTATGGGCCTCTCTGCTAGAAACCAGGCTTTATTCTGCTTCTGTAAGTGGGAAAATTCTACCTTCAACAAGTAGGAGTAAAATGTCCTCTGAAGCCAAATCTTAGTCTTGATACTGTCCAATTAGCAGGAAAACAGTCATTTAGTCCCTATGTTCTTTTAAGGCACCTATTCTGCCTCCAATTAGAGTGATATTTAATTAGTATGGTGATTTTAAGTTCTGAAGTTAACAGGAACCATTCTCTAATGGTAAACACTTTAGCTCAAGCCATAATAGCAAGATATAGAGTTCAATCTAGCACTTCTCCTCCATTAAAGAGGCCTTGCCCAACTATTATATAGTTTTTCTTGAGATCTATTTTTTGGGGAGCCAGGCAGGTCACACAAGTCTAGGAAATCAAAGGAGAATCACAGGCAGAGAACTAGAGCCACTTGCATGAGCATGACTAACCCCAATCACTTAGTTCCTCTGGTTCCATGGCTGGGGGTTATCTCTGAAACCATGGGTGGCACGTTCAACAAGGTGCCAGGACCCAGGAACCACAGAGGCAAAATAGCAGGGGGGATGCCCCCACTGTCTTCCTCTTTTGATGTGGTGTGGGCCACGCCAAAAGGAAGGAGACTAAAGGAACTCATTTTTCTCACTTTTATTTCTAGATAGGTACCATTCAGTACCATTCCCTGCAGTGCATTATGAAGCACAAGGACTCCTTTGACCCTGAGATTTTAAAGAAAAAAGCTGCTCATTTTCTTTTGCACAAGGGCATAGCCTTTTCAGTAGACCTTTGTAAGCATTACAAAATCAACCCAGGCCTTTTAGCAATCATATCAGGCAGGCCCAAAGAGAATAATTCCCTCAAATTAGAAAAGTAACTTCCAGGGGAACCATCTGAGGTAGCTATTGGGTGTCCCAGCTCATTAAGCCCCTCTTATTTGGGGCCACCTTGAACCACACCACCAGCTTTTCCACCTCCACCATATCCAAAATTTCCCACTCCCCTACCTTTGCTCTTACCCCTACAGGGTAATTCCCAATGGAGGTGATGCCACTAGGGTTCAAGTTCCCTTCTCATTGCAGGTCCTTAGGCAAATAAAAGGAGTAGGCTTAGTCCGATTTTCTGAAGATCCTGATAGGTATATAGAAGACTTCCAAAATTTAACTCAGGTGTTTGACCTCTCATGAAGGGATGTTATGTTGCTTCTAAGCTAAATCCTAACACAGATGAAAAGCAGGCAGCAGAGAAATTCAGAGGTGAGCAATATATCTCCTACCCTGTTTGCCAGGGTATCACCAGCAGAGGCTGCAGAACTGCAAATATTGCAGAACAGCAAATGTAGCTGCCTGATTGTTCCTCTGGAAGCTTCGTCTCAGAGGGGCACCTAGACATATGAGGTGTCAATCTGCCCCTACTGGGAGGTGCCTCCCAGTTAGGCTACTCGGGGCATCAGGGACCCATTTGAGGAGGCAGTCTGTCCATTCTCAGATCTCAAACTCCATGCTGGTAGATCCACTACTCTCTTCAAAGCTGGCAGAATGGGCCATTTATGTCTGCAGAAGTTTCTGCTGCCTTTTGTTCAGCTATACCCTGCCCCCAGAGGTGGAGTCTACAGAGGCAGGAAGGCCTCCTTGACCTGCGGGGGGCTCCACCCAGTTCCAGTTTCCGGGCTGCTTTGTTTACCTACTCAAGCCTCAGCAACGGCAGGCGCCCCTCCCCTAGCCTCACTGCCATCTTGCAGTTTGATCTCAGACTGCTGTACTAGCAGTGAGCAAGGCTCTTTGGGTGTGGGACCCTCTGAGCCAGGCACGGGATATAATCTCCTGGTGTGCTGTTTGCTAAGACCATTGGAAAAGTGCAGTATTAGGGTGGGAGTGACCCGATTTTCCAGGTGCCATCTGTCAAGGCTTCCCTTGGCTAGGAAAGGGAATTCCCAGACCCTTTGTGCTTCCCGGGTGAGGCAATGCCTGGCCCTGCTTTGGCTCAGTCCATAGGCTGTACCCACTGTTCTGTACCCACTGCCCAACAAGCCCCAGTGAGATGAACCTGGTACCTCAATTGGAAATGCAGAAATCACCTGTCTTCTCATCGCTCACGCTGGGAGCTGTACACTGGAGCTCTTACTATTCAGCCATCTTCTATAGAAGGTATTAATAGTCAGAAATGAGCAAGGCAGGAGAATCCTCCACCCTCAACACCAGGAATGTCAAATAACTATCAGGTGATGATCAGACAGTTGTTAAACTATCTCTCTCGAATAATAATTGATCACAGCCAGAGCCAGAGAAGGGTATTCTCCCAACAGACAGAAAATACTTGAACCTGGAAATAAGCAGCTTCCCAATAAGATCAGTAGTAGGGCGAGTGATCTCAAACATGTGCACTGTGACGCAAAATGGCAGAGTTGAACTGATACATAACCTTCCTCTAGGAAGCACTCAACTGGTAAGGGAAAAACACCTCAATTGAGCATGTATACAACTTCCATAAACACTGCATATGTAGCCCCTCCCAAGCACTGACAGGCCACTGTGCATCAGGACAGACCACCCCAAGGGGAGAATTAGAGGAGAAGGGACACAATCCCCTGGAAGTGTGCCAACATATAAAACCCTAAGTCAAAGGTCAAACCATGCATTTGAATCTCTCAAGTCACCCACTTGACCCTCTTCTAAGTAAACTTTACTTCCTTTCATTCCTGCTCTAAAACTTCATAAAAAACTTTCACTCTTCTAAAACTTGCCTTGGTCTTTTCCTCTAAACTTCTGTGACACTGGAAGAAAACAGTTATAAAAGATATATTTGTTACCGAACACAATATAAAGGAAATATCAGGTTTAATTACTTTATTATACTGAAAATCAAAGTTTATTTTGTGTCCCAGGATAGATTAATATGTTCGAATCGCTGGAGTGCTGTCACAACCTGAAATACCCAGATAATTTCTGACTGTCCCCAGCATTTGTGCTCTCTGGTTGTAGTCCTACAGGGTATTGGAAACACATATATAATCATAAGATCATTACAGAAAAGACTGATTCATTTTAGCCCTCACTTCACTGTTGTGATACCAAGAGTACTTATCAGCCTTTCTGAATAATATTTGACCCCACCTAAAGTGTATACAACACATATTTTTCTGGCGAAACTAATAAATAAATACATATTTCATTGACCACCTTTTGCCATGTCTTTTCTCACCACTGACCCTAAACCACTACCCATATTTGTTGTTAGCACACAGCAAAAGCACCATAGGATAATTACCCCGTCACTTAGGAAGCAACACTAATTTCCTTGGTAATGGAATCTTGGTCTGTAGGTGCAATGCAGAAAGTTTCAGAAGATAGAATATTTGCTGATTAATATAAAGAAATGATGATGATTTCTTAAGGGAAATATGAATAGTTTCTAAACATTAAGACCAATCAGAAATTAAGTCCATTCGTGGGAAAAAGCAAGCTGCAAATAAATGAACTGCGGAGAAACACTAATCCCATTTTAGTTAATCTTTTTACCTTCTCCCTACTAAATAATTTTTAAGCTGCCATCAAGAAGTCAACATACTATGTGATATTTACCATATTTAATTAAAATTAAAGGAATAAGGGAGAGAATACGTATATACACACACACACACACACACACTCACAAAGAAATAACTGTAAATCACCAGAGAAACAGCCAAATGGAAGGTAGCCAAAGGAAAAAGTAGAAGCTCTTGGGAGCCTAGATAATGTTGATCAACTGGGTAGATGACATCAGTAAAGTGTAAATGCCAAAGTTTATCTAAAACTATCAGTAGATGAGGCGAAGTTGATTACATAAAATTGAAAACTAACTATACTAAAGATCATCATTTTAATGACATACAAGACTATAAGTTTAAAAGATTCCCAAAGGAAGTGATTGAAATGAAACTGAATGAAAATCTATTTGTAGAGATTTTTTTAAACCATGTCGGGTCAAAGAAAAAGCAAGTTCATGGTAAGAAATAATCTTACACTGACAAGGGAGGGACGAATTTTCCTTTTAGCTTTTCCTAGAAAACGTTTGTTTCTTTTTGGTCAATTTTCAGTCTATGGAGTGGATTTTATAGCGAGAAATTATTCAGCAAGCTATATGCTTGAGATTCTTTAATTCACTTCTCCTTTTACTGAACCAGACTGTATTCATAAATCATTGAACCTTTGCCACCTTAGTTTTACATTTCAGCTCCAGTATAGTCTTGGGTGTTTTCACTAATGTCCTAGTCAATTTTTAATTCTGTACGAATGCAGAAGGAAAGATATTTGTCTCGAGTAAATGTCGAAAATTACATTTTGAATTAGCATGCTTTGAATTCCTGATCTGTTTTGACCTCTGTTTGTTTTATTTTTAATAGCATATTTGTGATCCAGATACAGTATTTGCAGAAAATTAAGTCTGAATAGAAAAGTTTCTTTTTTTTTAATGCATCTATAATTAGAGAAAGGTTTGCAAACAGTTATATTTGAATGTCTTTAAAAAGCAAAGGCTTTCTGTAGACTTTTAAAAATATTTTTACTTCTACCCCAGATTTTTTTGAAAAAGCAGCATTATTGAGGTAATTAAGTAATTAACATACAATAAATTGCACATAGTGTGTACACAGTGATAAGTTTTGACATAATCCCTCCATTCCACCCTTTTTTGTCCCCACTATGTACAAGCAACTACTGATCTACTATCAGTCACTAAATATTAGTTAGCAAACACTAAAATTGTACAGAAATGCAATCATACACTATGTGCTTTGTGTGTATGTGTGTATGTGTAGGCTTCTTTCATTCAACATAGGTATTTTGGGATCCTTCCCATTGTAGTATTTATCAAGAGCTCATTCTTTTTTATTGCTCAGCAGTACTTCATTGTATATGGATACATCAGTTTGTTTATCCATCAATAGGTATTGATGAACATTTAGGTTGTTTCCAGTGTGGGGCTATTGCAAAAGAAGCAGCTATGAACACTGTGTACATGTCTTTGTATAGGCTTTAGGTGTAGAATAGCTACATCATATAGTAGGTATGCATTTAACTTTTTAAAGAAACTGCCAAGCAGTTTCCCCAAGTAGTTACACTTTTTCAGAATCCTGTCCATAATATAAGAGGGTTCCAGTTGTTTCATATTTTTGACAACATCTGCTATGGCCCATCTGTTTAATCTTATACTAATAGATATGTAATGGAATCACATTATGGTTTTCATTTGCATTTCTTAATGTCTAATGATGAGACTTTTACTGGAATTGCTTTGAATCTATAGATCAATTCAGGAGATATAAAATTTAATAATAATAAATCTTCTGAATCAAGAACACAGTATGCTTCTCAACTTCTTTCAGAAACATGCTCTCACTTTTGTTATACAAGTTTTTTACTTCTTTGTCAAATTTTTCTCTATTTCATATTTTAATGCTATTGTAAATATTATTTTTATTTCAATTTCTGATTATTAATTGCTAGAATATAAAAATAAAATAGATTTTTAATAGTGTCTTTTATCCTGCAAAATTAGTAAACTTATTAGTTCAAGAAATTTTTTTGTATATTTCCTCTGATTTGCTGCATAATCATTCATCTGCAAATAAAGACAATTTTACTTATTTCATCTCCATTTGGATGTGTTTTCTTTCTTTTCCTTTATTACTATAGAAACACTATTATAATATCACATAGAAGTGATAAAAGTCTTGTACCTGATCTTGCTTGTACCTAATCTCAGGGGGAAAGTATTTAGTCTTTCACAATTTTATAGCATGTTAACAATAGGTTTTTAGTATGTGCCCTTTATTAGTTTTAGTAAATTACCTTAAACTCCTAGTTTTCTAAGAATTTTTCTCAAGAATAAGTAATGAATATTTTTTCAATGCTTTTCCCACATCTATTGACATGATTATGTAGTTTTTCTTTTTAGTTCGTTTTAATGCTTACACTGATTTTTCTAACGTTAAAAGAATCTTGCATTCTTTGTATAAATCCTACTTGGTTATAACGGTTATAATTCAATATCTCTTTTAAATATTGATGGATTCAATTTGCAAAAAGCACTCATTAAAACTTTGCATTCTCATCATGAAAAAGATTGATTTGTAGTTTTTCTTTCCTTGTAATGTCTTCAGCTAAGTTTGTGTCAGGATAATACTGACTTTACAAAATGAGGGGAAAATATTCCCTCCTGTTTTCGATGTGAATTTTGTAATGCTGGTATTATTTTTTTCTTAAATGTTTGGTAGAATTCACCAGTGAAGCTATCTGGACTAGAAGCTCTCCCGGTACAATAGAAGTGTTTAGCTACAGTTTCAGTTTCTCTAATAGATATAGGCTATTCTGGTTAGCTATTTTTTCTTGTGTGAGCTTTGGTAATTTGTGTGAATTTGTTCATTTTATGTAAGTTGTTAAATGTATTGGCATAATGTTATTCATAGTATTCCCTTAATATTCTTTTCATAAATTCAAGATCTCTACTGATATTACCCCCTCACTTCTAATATGGGTAATATGTGGCTTCTGTCATTTGTATATGTATGTGTTAAC
Source organism: Mandrillus leucophaeus (assembly GCF_000951045.1). Classification (NCBI taxonomy): domain Eukaryota; kingdom Metazoa; phylum Chordata; class Mammalia; order Primates; family Cercopithecidae; genus Mandrillus; species Mandrillus leucophaeus. The sequence goes on from NW_012104009.1 coordinate 1,291,546, forward strand.
AGTCTGACCAGAGATTTATCAATTTTGTTTATCTTCTTATAGAATCATTTCTTGGTTTTATTTTTTTTTCTATTGTGTTTATGTTTTCTGTTGCCTTGATTTGCACCATTATTGTTACTATATCCTTTCTTCTATTAATTTTTGGATTTAATTTACTCTTTTTTTCTAGTTTCCTAATGTGGAAAATGAGATTTCTAACTTGACACTTTTCTTTGTAATATAGGTGATTAATACTGTAAATTTGTCCTAAGTATGATTTTGGCAGCATCTGACAAATGTTGCTATGCTAAGTTTTAATTTTCATTTGGCTTTTGATTTCTTCCTTGTCTCGTAGGTTATTTATAAGTGTACAATTTACCTTCAAATATTTAGGGTTTCCCCAGATATCTTTCTGTTATTGATTTCTAATTTAATTTCATTAGTGTGAGAGAACACACTTTGCATGTCTTGAATTCTTTTAAATTTATTGAAATGTATTTTTTTTACCCAGAATATGGTCTACTTTTGCAATGATCCATTTAAATTTCTTTAAATGTGCAATCATCTGTTATTGCATAAATTACTTCTATAAATTTCAATTAGGTCTTTGGGTCGATTGTGGCGTTGTATCTTCAACTTAGTTGACTGTGTTGTTATATTCTTACTGGCTTTCTATCTCCTTGGCCTATCAATTATTAAAATAATGGCATTAACATATCCATCTATCATTGTGAATATGTCTATTTCTCTTTATAATTTTTTTTGTCTCTTGACTTTGAAAGCTCTATTTTTAGGTAAATAAAAATTTAGAATAGTACATGTTCTTGATTAATTGACCTACTTCTCATTATAAAATGATCTCTTCATCTCTGATAATATTATTTTTTTTGAAATCTACTTCTCTGACATAAATACAGCCCTAAGACTTTGTATTGCTTATGGTATTACATCCTTTTACTTTTAACCTCTTTGTGTTTTTATATTTGGTACACATTTCTTATAAAAAGATTTTTTATTCAATCTATCTTTAACTCTTAATTAGTAAATATAGATTATGTCATTTACTGTGATTATTGATATAGTTGTATTTACATATTTCATCTTGTTATTTGTTTTCTAATTTGTCTCTTCTAACCTTTGTTCCCATTTTCCTTTTTATCTGCCCTCTACTGGATCAATTGAAAAATTTTATGATTATATATCTCATTTGTTTTCTTAGTTGTTGCTTTACAGTGTATAGTATACATCTTTGGCTTATCACTGTTGACCTTCAAGTGATATTATGAAACTTCATGTATAGTAAGTATATATACCTTAAAATAATATGCTTTAATTCTCCCTCCCTAAGTGTGTGATTTTTGTCATACCTTTTACTTTTACATATGTTATAAACCCCATATTACAATGCCATAATTTTTGTTTAAGCAGTTTTTTATACTCTAAAGAAATTCTTAAAATAATAAAATATCTGATATTACATATGCAGTTGCCATTCCCAATGCTCTTTGTTATTTTGTGAACATTCATATCTCTATTTGTTATTTTTCTTCTGTCTGAAAGACTTTCTGTCAGATATCCTATAGTACAGGTGAGCTAGAGGTGAATATTTTTGCTTTCATGTGTCTTTTGAAAAGTCCTTATTGCACCTTCATTTTCTGAAAATATTTTTTTACTGAATCTAGAATTCCAGGTGGATAGTTTTTTCTTCCTTCAATACTTTATAATTTTGCTCATTCTTTTCTCATTTACACTTTTTGCAACCAGAAGTCTGTTATCATCTTTATCTTTCTTCCTCTGTATGCACTGCCTTTTGTTTGTATTCATTTGCCAAATATTTATAGGGTAGATTCCATGTGCCTGCCACTGTTTTAGGTCTTGGGGTTACAAAAATAAGCAGACAAAATCGCTGCCTTCAAGGAACTCACATTCTACTGATGGAAACTGACAAAGAACAGCATATAAAAGATTTTGGTTAGCAATATGAAGTAGAGTTGGGTGGCCAGAAAAGACCTCACTGAAAAGGCAAGTTTTAAATAAAGACTCGAAGAAAAAGGGAATCTACAGAATTGGGGTGTGTAGGTAGTTGGGAGCATTCCGAGAAGAAAGAAAAGAAAGCAAAAATTCTGACATAGGACTATTCCTGGCATATTTGAATAGCAAAGGATCAATGTGGCTAGAGTGGAGGGAACAATATGGAGGATGAAAAAGACATGGGGAATCACATCTTAGAGTCCGGTAGGTAGCAGTAAGGGACTTGGATGTTTCTGTGACTGAGATAGAAAGCTGCTCATTAGACATGATCTGACTTATGTTTTACCAAGATCATCCTGGCTTTAGTGTTGAGGATAGACTAGAGAAGGCCAGGGACAGAGAAGGGAAATCATATAACAAGCTGTTGTAATCATCCAGGCAAAAGGTGACTGTGACTTGGGCATTCCAGTGGTTAAATTCTGGCTTTATTCTAAGTGGAAAGCCAACGAATCAGATGTAGGGTGGATAAAAAGAGTGGCCTCAAGGATAAGACCAAGAATTTTGGCCTGAGAAAGTGAAATAATGGAAAGAAACTGGTTTAGGGAGAATATTAGCAAGATTCTATTTGGACAAGTTGCGTTAGAGATATCTTTAGTTATCTAAGTAGAGAAGTCAAATAGGCTGTCAAGTTCAAAAGAGTCTTTATTAGACACATAAATCTGAAGTCATTAGCATATAGATAACAGTTGAATAAATGTAACTAGAAAGTAATGGAAAAGAATTTTTTCTAACCTTTGAGGTGAATTGGAGGTGATTCAAAATACCTGTTATTATCATCACAGAGTAAAAGGGCAATCTGCAGAATGGGACAAAATACTTGCCTTTTGGAAGAAGGCATTTGTAATGTTTTCTTAATATACTTTTAAAAGGTTTTCTCTGTGAACTATTTGATTATGATGTGGTATAGTTTCAGAACTTGGTGTTGTTTTGTTCATGTTTCTGTTTACATCTATTTTACTTTGTGATCACTGGGTTTATTAAACATATGAGTTTAAATTTTCTATCAATTTTGAAAAAAAAAGTTGCTTATTATTTCTTCAACTTTTCTTATTTTGCACCCTCTCTATCTTCTTCAGGACTCAAACTACAGGTATATTGTGTCACTTGAAGTTGTCCCACAACTCTACTCTCTGTTCATTTTTTTTTTTTAATTCTCTGTTGCAGGCTGAATAACATCTTCCAAATATCTTTAGTCCCTATACTTGAAACCTGTGAATATTGCCTTACCTTGAAAAAGAGACTTGGCAAAGTGATTGAGACTGTTAATATGGAAAGATTATCCTGAATTATCTGGAAACCCTAAATATAACACAAGTGTCTTCATAAGAGAGATGCAGAAAGAGATTTGACACATGAGATGAAGGCAATGTGGTCACCGAAGTGAGATGCTATGCTGGAAACATCAACATGACATTTGGAGAAGTCAAGTACATGATATATTATGATGTATATACATCATATATTAAAATGTCTATTTTATATTAAAATGTCTATTTATAGACATATATAAAATATATATAGACATATATATATAAAATGTCTATTTATATTAAATATCTATATTATAGACATATTAAAACTGTCTATTTTCTAACAGGAAAAACTTTCAACAATCTCAAAGCCATTCTTTCTCTATGTATGTGTGTAGATAGATAGATAGAATAAGTAAATAGATCATATATACATAGAGATATATAGATACATGTATATCTCCTATTAGTTCTGTCCCCCTGGGGAACCCTAATAAGCTTCTCTATATTTTGCAGGATAACATAAACATAATGTCTTAGTCTGTTGTGTTGCTATAAAGGAATACCTGAGGCTTAGTAATTTATGAAGAAAAAGGTATTTAGCTTACAGTTCTGCAGGCTGTACAAGAAGCTTGGTGCTATATCCTCAGGGATTGAGTAAACTGTTTCTATTGTACAATATGCATATTCAATCATTTCTTCTAAAATCAGCTCCCTTCTCCTTCAATCCTTCTTCATCCTGCTTCACATCCCTCTTAAGTTTGGGATAACATTATGTATCCAATGTATTCTTAGAAAGGAAGAGAAAATGTTCATGTATCAGAGAGTGATAGATCAACACCTGTAATCCCAGCACTACAGGAGGCCAAGGTGGGAGGATTGCTTGAGCTTAGGAGTTCAAGACCAACCTGGGCAAGGTAGTGAGACCCCATCTCTAAAAATAAGTAAGGTAGGGCCTTACTGGAAAGGCCATCTGGTGAGTCCCTCAAGCTGCTTCCACTTATGGCAGAATGAAAAGAGCAGCCAGCATGTCCAGAGATCACATGGTGAAAGAATAAGCAAGAGAGAAAAGCAGGGCAAATAAATGTTAGGCTTTTTTTGTAACAATCAGTTCTTGGAAGAACTGTCATGAGAACTAGTAAAGCAAAAACTCGCTTAGTCCTCCCCTCCCAGGGAGAACATTAATGAAAGATTCACTATTCGTAAAGGATCTACCTCCATCTCCCAAACACTTCCCATTAAGCTGCACCTGCAACATTGGAAATCAAACATCAACATGAGATACGGAGGGGTCAAAAAACTATAGCACATAATGTATTAAAAGTGTCTGTTTTTCTAATAGGAAAAAGCTTCAGCAATCTCAAGGCCATCCTTCCTCTTGGCAGTACACATGTATTTTTAAGTGGTATTATGAAAATATTATTATTTGTATTAAAAAGTCCATAGCAGATATTTTAGGGATAGCTCAGAATTTTAACCCAAACAGGGAAAGTGTATGAGTATTTTTTACAGGCTTGTGGATTAGATATTAGGAAAAAACAAAGCCCTGTGCATCCTTTAAACAGCATAAGGTAAAACCTTCCTAAACTGTCTATAATTAGACTTGAATGATAAAACAATGTCTCTGAAAAAAATTGGGTCAGACTAAAAATTAATCAGGTAAATCAGACTTTAGGACATAAAGAATTGTACTGATAGACAAAAAAAGCAGTAGAAAAGGTGAAATTATGTTTTGTTTCATTAAAGACAGTGTTCATGTCTTTTTACCAGGTGGGTATCAAAAACAAATGAAATATCATGGCTTCAAATACCTGTTTCTTCACTCCACAATTAACCTAAACTTCAAAGTTGAAAGTTCCAGCAAGGTTTTTTTTTTTTGGAAACTCATAACTATTTCAAACATTAGATATTAAAAATTTAAAACTAACCACAACTCTTCATCCAGATCAATAAAATAACAGTTGACTTCAATTAACCTCTTTCCAGTCTTCTCACCCTAGTCATGTTCTTTAAAGAACACTGATAGTTGGCTTTGCAGAAACACAACAGTCCTGTCTTGTCAGATATGCTTTCTTTCCCAGTTATTTTTAAATGGGAAGATACTTGCTGCGAAAGAGTTTAGAACTAAAGGTACACTTGAAAATCAAAAAAAAAAAAAAAAGCAGTTGCTAAGAATCAATTAACAGTTAAGTTTACTCTCTCTAGCTATGAAATAAGCCAGAAATTATGGGTGAGGCTAAGCCAAGGATAAAATGTAGAAGTCAAAACTTCACAAGGATGGTTTTCCTGGGATTGTCAGCCATCAGTAAGTAGCCGTAGTCATTGGCCAGCCCCTTCCTCCCACTCTCTGTTAATTGTTCACATTAACTCCACCCTGCTGTCACCCATTTCCAGCTACCAGTATGCTAGTTTTCTATGCCTCCTTCCCCTTTAATAATTCAATACTGACCCCATCTAAGGGGCTCACTCTTCATATGATATTTCTGTCATCAGCTCTAAAGCTCATGCTACAATTGAAATTAAATCTCTAATCAAGTTATTTATTTAAATTCTCCTCTAACTTTTCCAAAATAATAAAGGCCACTGCTCCCGTTCAAGCAGAAGGCTTTAATTTCATTTTAATTACCTTCAGAGCCTTTCATTCAGGGAAACTTTCACTTGGTTAATATGTAATTAATTCTCTTGCTGCAGTAATTGATAGATCCTAATTATTTATTTTGCTCAGTAGCCTGTTAACTTTCAAAGCTATTTTTAGTCTCTGCTATTCTGGATTCACTTGAAATTTCTTCAGGGATTGAGGAAACTATTTCTAATATACAATGTGCATATTCAATCATTTCTTCTAAAGTCAGTTCCCTTCTTCAATCCTTGTTTTCTTCATCCTCCCTCACACACCCCTTAAGTTTGAGATAACATTATGTATTCAGTGTTTTCTTAGGATGGAAGACAAAATGCTCACGTATCAATGTGTGCAATAGAGAGAAATAGATCAATGTCTGTAATCCCAGAACTTTGGGAGGCAAAGGTGGGAGGACTGATTGAGCTCAGGAGTTCCAGTCCAGCCTAGGCAACATAGTGAGACCCCATCTCTAAGAATAATGTAAAAAAAATAAAAACAGACTTTGTGTCTAAAAGCCTCCTGTTTTTAGAATGATGACTTCCGTGAATAGTGAAAATGAAAACTAAAATAAAGCAAATAATCTGATACCCAAAGTGCAGATGCTATTTCAAAGTCTATAGAGAAATAAATTTTATCCATAACAACAAGTTATAAAAGTACATGTAATTTTGTTCCATATTAGAAGCCTTGAAATTACTTTCAAATTGTTATGAGAAATATTCTATAATCTTTTAAAGATGATTTTTAACCATTTTTATAAATATATCATTTTATTTTTTCCTTTATACCTTTAAATAAAAACTCTGTGTGTGTGTGTGTCTGTCCATAGCTATCACATAATATTGCAATTTTGAAACGGGAGAGTTCCTTGACCCCCTTGCAGGATTTGTGACAGGGGTGTGGCTCACTTGCTTAGTCACTGTGTGCTTAAACCCATTTTGTGAGGTGGAGCATGCAGATGGGTAGGTGCAGGAGCCAGGGTGAGTGCTTTTGGGATCCGGCACATATTAGCATCTAGGGGTGTGTTACAATTAATGCTCTTTTAGCAATTGCTGTTCGCAGACAGCTAAGTGTTAAACCAGCTCAGTGGAGGGTCAGGGTAATAGCCTTTTGCACCCTGCCCTCTTGGTACCCAGGTCTTTTTCAGGTGTTCAGGAAGAATCAGGTCAAAACACATACTTGAAGTATTGTGAATGTAAGGATTTTATCAAGTGATGGAGGTGGCTCTTAGTGGGATGGAGGGGGAGCTAGAAAGGGGATGGAGTGGGAAAATGATCTTCCCCTGGAGCTTGGCCATCCCATAGCCAATCTCCTCTCCAACAGACCCCAGCCAAACTCCTCTTGACATTCAGGCACTCCTCTTCTCTCCTCCTCTGATGTGTTGCTCTGCCACTCTGATGCTTTTCTGTTCATTGCTTATCTGCTTGTGGAGCCTGGGGTTTGGGGTTTATATGGGTGCAGGATAGGGGGACATGGTAGGCCAAAAGGCAACATTTCAATGCAAAACCAGGAATGCCTGTTCTCACTTAGGACCTTGGCTTCCAGGCTTGAGGGTGGGGTCTTTGCCAAAAAACCACCCTCTTCTACCCAGTATTTCTCTGCCTCCCATCCATATATATTTCTTGTATTACATGTTTAATGTGTGTGACATGAACTAAGGGCTTGCATTTGCTTGTGAACTTCATCTTCCTCTTACACAGCAGATGTGCAATGGATGTTTGCTCTTATTACCTCCTCACTCTACTCTTCAGTTTCCCAGTGATCCCCCAGTGTCAGGGTGGCTACCTGCCCCTCAACATCGCTCAGATAAGAGGAATAATAATAATTGTTTATATGGAACACATTTTGTGTCAGACACTCTCCTACATGTTCTTTAATCTTCACAACCATCTTATGAAATGGGCACTATTATCATCCCCATTTTGCAGATAAAGAAAGGAAGAAGCCACAGAGTGGCTAAGTAAGCTGCCCAAAGTAATACAATAGCAGGCCGCAGCAGTAGAACTTGAATCCAGGTGTCTGGGTCTCTGAGACTGCTCTCTGTAACCCTTACACTGTCCCTGTTACCTATGCATTCACTTTAGCTATGACAAGCAGTTTTTGATTTTGCTTGTATTTACTTTCATTTTTAAAAATTTCCAGACAATTCAAATCCCAATCCTCTGAAAAGATTTCCTCTGTCAAATGAATGCATGAAGTACAAAGTGTAATTTTATAACAATGTTTCTGAGATGTTTTTCTCCCTAAATTTAATACATGATTTCTTTTATTTCCTTTCAAATGAAAACTTGATTATATTGTAAATTGACATGGAATGTTCTTTAAATTACACTATTCTTAAATGCAGGGAGCATAATACAACTATATCATGTAATATATTGTGCAGATATAGCTTTTCTGACACCTGTGCTTCTATTTTCAAAATTCATCAGAAAGGATTTGGTTCTAAAAAATTGTAAGTTCCCATAAGCTTTCTGGCAAAAATAATGACTAAGAACTTAATAAGGAAACATGACATAAGACATTTATCAGGTCAATGGTGTATATTTGATTTGAACTTTATTTTCTAAAGCATGTATTAAGAAGACTTTTAGAGTATTTTAATTCAAAACAATTAAAAATCATGTACTTTAAACATAATTTCTTAGGGCACTACGATACCTTAACAAATGTTAAATAACAAAGGGTAATCATTCTATTTCCATCAGAAACTCACTCTCTTACTTCTTATGCAATCTTCATCTTATACCAGTTCCACCTTAAAGCTAATAGCAGAGAATTCTGTTCACAGCTATCACATCATGCTGCAATTTCTTTTATACTTAAAGTTTCCTCCACATTCATGCTCCTGGACCAACTCACGATTTTTTAAGTATCATAATGTGTTCCATCCCTCATTCAGTGTGTACATGCAAAATAGTCATGTAACTTTTCTGTGTCTTTTATATGAGAATTTAACGTTTACTTAACAAGAGTTTGAGGATTAAGTGATTTAAGTGTGTTCTGCATTCACTCCCTGGTAATAATTAGCATTTCATTATGTGTATAAACTGAATAAATGTTTTTAGCATGTAGGATTACAATGATGTTAGTCATCCTATTGTCTTTGTCACTCTCCAAAACAAGTGTTATTAAGTGTCATGGAAAAACAGGAAACTTTCCTGAATTCTTTAAGAGGACTTCTCAATGAACATCATCTTTCTATTAACATTTTCTTTATCTCCTCTTCTCTTTATCACTTCCTATGTCTTCTTTTTGTCAACTGTCATTTAATTCAGCCAAAAGAGCCACTAAAAATTAAAAATTTGTAAAGCCTCTAAGAATCCAAAATAGACAACTTTTAGTTCATCAGGTTTGGGCTTCAAGATACTGAATGTATGTAAAAGGATTTATGAATTAGAGCAACCTAAACTCAGATGTTGTTTTGACACTTAATAGATTTTGACCTCAAGCAAGTTCATCCATTCTCTCAATCACTCACATATTCTCTCAATCATTCACAGAACTTACTATGAATTAGGCATTGTTCTGAAAAATATAGCTGTTTACCTGACCTATCCTGTTCTCGATTTACAATATGTTATTATCATTTTACTAATCTATTAAAATGGGAAAATACAGAGTTCAGAACATAGGTCCCTCTGAAATTATGTTTCCTGGAATTACCTTGTGGAAGCTGAAAGTAATGACAAATTCAATATAAAATTATAATTTACAGATACAATGTAAGGGTAATAACAAGCCCATTTTAAAAACAGTTCTCTGCTTTTTTTGCTTCCTTTTTAATGAAAAATTACTTAAATAGCAATAATTTAAAGTTTCACAGCAAGACTATCATCTAGGTCCAAGTAATCTTAACATTATCATTAAAAGTATCTTACAGTTGATTTCACAGTAGCAGAATTTCTCCCAATGGTGAATGTCACTATCAAAGACTCTGAAAAACTTTGTGATAAAATCATAGTAATGGTGGAGCTATAAAAAAGAATAAGAAAAGTCTAGGGAGAGAGGGAGGACACGTATTTTCTGTCAGCTCATGCATATTAGAATAGGTACAACAAAGAAATGCAATTGCCATGGAACTCTTGGTAACTCATTGCAGGCAGTCCTTACCTTCAGAAGCCAATTTATAAAATTCCCGATTGATTCAATGGTGATTATTCAAACCATAAAAGCATTAACCTAGGGTCTCTTTACATAGCCAGCTTCCCAAGTGCATTTCAAATAAAGTTTGACTTACACCTGACTTTTCAGAGCAGGAGTATAAAATGAAATAAACCTCCAGTTAACAGTCTCTACAATTCAGTTTGGAAAAGAGAATCATGTTTTCACATACACTTAGCGAGAAGCTTATTATTGGTCAGTCACAGACACATTGTCCTTGAAAGGGCTATCACAGAATTCCATTCGTGTTCTGTGTACTTATGATAGGGGAATTTAAAAAGACATAATAGGTGTAATGGGGTAACACATGGCCTCATCTTTAATGCTTTATACATGATAGGTGGCCAAAGTTCTAGAGAGGAGCACCCCTTTCCCTTTTTTTTTTTGTGCAAGACTAGATGGGAGGTTCCCTGGTGGGTCAGTTATGAACCTTCTAATCTATTCAGAAGAGAAAACTTAAAAAACAACCATATCAACTCAATTAGCATAAAAGAGCCAAGTGAGACTGATAGCAAACCAGCCTAATCTCACACATAGAAATATGTTCAAAGAAACTTAGTATCTAAAAATTGAATCTAGGGCAAAGAGCTCATTTCATGTTAGTACTTTTAAGAGAATTCATCTGACATTATAATAACCCTAGTAGTTTAAGAGACAAGATTGCCCTAGAACAGGGTAGTGTTGTCCTGTACAATGCCTTTGGCAGTGCACACAGAATTACAGAAGAACATGTGAGATGAAAGTGGATAGGTGCACACCTGGATATGCTGACTGCCAGGTTGAGGGTTATACACATACAATGTGAAATATGGGATGGCTCCAAAACATTCTCAAATTTTCATGATCAAGGAGAGGTATTTTGAGGTCCACAGAGGATACCGGTTTTCCCTGGCGACTACCACCAGATTATCATTTAAGTGACCACTTCAGAGAAGCAATGGTTCAAGTCATTAATAACCATTAGCATAATTCCTTACATCAATCTTGATTTGCTTGAATTGATTTACTTCAATTTACTTTCCTTTAGAAAGGAGTTTTATTCAAAAATTAAGAAAAGTATCCACATGCCTTGACACGTTGGACATTTCCAATAGAAAATTGTTTGTGGAAATGTTCAGAAGATAAAAATCTATCCTGGAATGAATCACTAAGAGTAGCTTGCAAGCATTTTGTCCTAGATCTTGTAGAGATCATAACGTAATACAAGCTGTGGGAACCCATAATGAAACTAGGGGACAAATTAAACTGAAAGAGGTAAACAATAATCCAGGCCATACTCCCTAAGTCATTAGCAGCTCATTTTAGAAATGTGTTGCAGACTAGATGTGGGATGCATCATCGGAGGGAAAACAGATCAGTCTTCCCCTCTGATCTGGAGCCATTACATAGGCAGTATTGGTAGAGTTATTCATATTTTTGAGTCTTAAGAAATACGGTAGAAAAATGTCTACCCTAGATTGGAGAAAATCGTTGAATATAAATGTTGTGTCACGTAGAGTAAATAATGCTAACTGCTATAACATACATACAAACACACACAAAAGCTGATTCCAGTGAATTAGCACAATAGTTTTGTCACTCATGTCCCTTATATAAATTCTGATACAGGCAAGCTTTCCTTCCCTATCTTGCAGTTATGCCATTTACAACATGTAGCCTCCAAGTACATCATATAAGGAAAGAGAGAAAAAGAGGAGGCACAACGGCTCACAACTTCCTTAACCTGGAAGTAACACATGTCACTTTGTTCCTAACCCATTGGCCAAAACTAGCCATTCGAACCCATAGGTAGAGAAGGATAAATGTCGCGGAAGTACATGAGTACCTGGGAAGCAAATGTTCTCACTACAAGATGGGATTAAAAATAAACTACTTTCTTGTTCTAGTGAGAAGTAACAGGACATAAACAGGAAAAGCTAGTTTGAGTCAAATTGTGTAGATCTTTAATAACAAACCAAGGATTTGATTTATTTTGGGGTTTGGTGATTTTTTTGTTTTTTGTTTCGTTTTGTTTTACTTTCATTTTAGGTTCAGGGGTACATGTGCAAGTTTGTTACATGGGTAAATTGCACGTTGCTGAGGTTTGATGTGCAAATGATCCCTTCACCCAGGTAATGAACATAATACACGACAGTTTTTCAACACTTGCCCCTCCTACTCTCACCCACCTTCCACCTTCCCCACTCTGGTAGTCCCCAGTGCCTACTGTTCCCATCCTTGTGGCTATGTGTATTCAGTGTTTGGCTCCCACTAATAAGTGAGAACATGCATTATTATTTTCTGTTCCTGTGTTAGTTTGCTTAGGATAATGGCCTCCAGTTGCATCCATTTTGCTGCAAAGGATGTGATTTTATTCCTTTTTATGGCTGCATAGTATTCTATGGTGTATATGTACCACATTTTCTTTATCCAGTCCACTGTTGATTGGCATCTAGGTTGATTTCGTGTCTTTGCTATTGTAAATAGTGTTGCAATGAATATAAAACATACACGTATTTTTGAAACAAAGATTATTTGAAACAAAAATTATTGAGCAAAAACTAACAATAAGTTGAAAGAAAGATTATTGAAGAAAGATTCTTTTAAACAAATACTATTCAGCTAGTGAAAAAAAATTGACTACTTTTCCTCTAAAATCTTGATGTAAAATATTAAGGTTTGAAAAACTCCATCTGATAAAGACCATAGAAACAAAGTTGTTTCTCAAAATTAGGTAAATTTTCTTGCTGCATCAAGGAAAGGCACTTCAAGGAAACTATGTAATGTCTCTCACCAAACAAAAGAAGAAACAGAGTTACTTTAAAATTTAGGGGAAGGGCAGAGTTTAAGTAAAATTTAAATGACACAAAGTTTTGATAGACTCAAAGAAAGGGCTTGTTATAAATAGGTTTATATAATGTCTGGACTGCAAAGTGGAATGATGTTTCTGAAAATTACAAAGGCAAAATACATTTGGAAAGTTCTGTTCATAACCCTTTATCTAAATCTCTGAACATCGGTGAACAATTCAGGTTGTTTCGATGTGACTCAAATCCCCTATGCAAAGTGGACTATTCCTTTCTTACTGACATGGTTTTTAAATAGCAAAGTTTCTGACAGTCTATGATTTTATAAAACAAAATAATCTATCAGCATTATGTTCTTTAATCAGTTTTTGTAGATTAACAGGTTAATCAGTTTTTGCAGGTTTCTCAGCCCCACTTTCCTGAGGCCTACATAGAATTACCTGCTAAGAGGCAATGGGGAATTATAATCTCTCCCCTCTTCTTTACCCAATATCTTAAATATTTATTGAACACTTACTATAAACTATTTGTATGCTGTACAAAAGAAAAAAACCCAAAACAAATAAAAATCGCCCCTGCCTTGAGGGAGCATCCCTGGCTTCACATAAAAATGATAAATGAATCACATTGCAGAATACCCTTTAGATGGGACGATTTCTCTAAGTATTTGTATCTCTTTTTTTTTTTTTTTGAGACGGAGTCTTGCTCTGTTGCCCAGGCTAGAGTACAGTGGTGTAATCACAGCTCACTGCAGCCTCTATCTCCTAGGTTCAGCACTTCTCCTGCCTCAGCCTTCCAAGTAGCTGGAATTACAGTTGCACACCACCATGCCTGGCTGATTTTTGTGTTATTAGTAGAGATGGGGTTTCACCATGTTGGCCAGGCTGGTCTCAAACTCCTGGCCTGAAGTGATCCACCCAACTTGGTCTCCCAAAGCACTCAGATTACAGTCATGATCCACTGAGTCTGGCCAGTTTTTGTATCTTTTGTCCATCTGACTGATAGAAGTAAAAAGATGAAATGAATAATTTGTCAATGTTGCCACAAGCAAGGATTCAACCAGGAGAAAACAGCTTCAAACTGGTCTGTCGGCCCAGTCATAATGATATTGAAAATATTAGGCTGATGCAAAAGTAATTGCAGTTTTTGTCATTTTTGTAATGCAGAAACCGTGATTACTTTTGCACCAACCTAGTACACAGGAACTTTCCAGGCTGAGCATTGAGGGAAAGGGAGTTGTTCCTCATCCTTCTCCTAATTAGAAGGACATTCCCGTTTGCTTTCATTTATCTACTTACCTATCATCCTTCGAGTTTCCTGTATAGTCCCATCTCCTCTGCTGATCCTTCCCTGGTTACCAAAGGCCACACTGATTTCTCTCATCTGTGAGTTGCTTTTGTAGTTGAAATCAATATCAAACAGCCTAAACTCATTGTTCCCTAATTGGCTCATTACAAATGCTCTAAGGAAAGCAGGTTTACTGGTGTATTTTCTTGTGAATATGATATTGTATGAGTCATGAGCAATACATAAAGTAGACAGCTATAATTCATTGTTAGGTTCCAGCCCAAGCTAAGGTCTGAGGGGAGTTGGTGGACAGGTGGCAGGTAGTTGAAAGAACACTCACTGGGGTGGGCATAGGCAAGTGAAATATGGCTTTATTATGCACCTCTCTCTCTATCAGCCCTTGTCTCAGCTGCCTGCTCCGACAGCAGCCCCTCTCAGCAGCCACCTCCATGGTTCCTGCCACCCCCACACCTGCAGCTGTACTTCCCAATACGCTCACCGCTTCTTGGCTCGGATTGTCCGAAGAACCATTGAGGAGCCGTAGGCAGGTGAAACACAGCTTTAAGCAGTTCCTCTCTCTCGCTGACTCTGCTAGCAAAGGCATGCCCCTTCTTGGTGCTGTGCACTTCCAGGTGCTTCAGCACCCTCTCCATGCTCATAGGAGACCCATCCAATCCTGCTCTGGCTCCACTGGAGCCCATCTGAGAAGCACAGCTGTCACCTGTTACCACAACCCATGTTGCGGCCACATGGCTGACCCGGAATCAGTGAAGTCCGAAGGGTCACTCACCTCAGGATCCTGCCGATCTTTGCACCTTGGCATTGGCTGCTTGGCTCCCTGCTTATGCACTATGTATGGCTCTCCCATACATGAATACATTCTGGGGATGGATGTTTTACACAGCTTGGCAGCTATCCTGTCTATCATGAATTTGTTGGACCACTTGACAACAAAATTGGGACATACCACTCTGTGGTGGACTTAGCTAATGCATTCTTTTCCAGAGAGCCAGGAACAGTTTGCCTTCATGGGAAGGGTGACAGTGAACTCTCACAGTGTTGCTGTAGGGCTATGTACATAGCCCCACCATACGTAATAGCCTCATTGCAATGGATTTAACCACCTGGAAATGTCCAAAGGGAGTCTGCCTATCTCATTATGTTGATGATATTATGTTAACCTCTAATTCTCTTGCAGATTTAGAAGCAGCGGCACCCCTCTTGCAACAACATTTGACAGCATGTGGTTGGGCCATCAATGAATCGAGGGTCCAAGTTCCTGAATTGTCTTCCAAATTCCTGAGAGTCATATCCCCAGCCCACCATAGTGAGGCAGACCTCACTGTTGGCCTCCCAGGATATTGGCAGGCATTTGTGCCCCATTTGGCTCAGATGATAAAACCATTGTACTCATTGACCAAAAAAAGGCAGGCTACCTGGAATTGGGATAATGAGGCTGACAGCCTTTCTGGCAGCCAAGTGGGGATTCAGCAAGCACAGGCCCTACAAGTGATTAACCTGGGGCACCCATTTGAACTTGACATGCATGTAACCACAGATGGTCTATGGCAGTAAATGGAGCACTTTAGAATGCCAGTAGGCTTTGGGGCCCAACTTTGAAAGGGAGCTGAGCTCTGGTATTCATTGATAGAGAAGCAGTTAGCAGCTGCATATGCCACCCTTCAGGCTCATGAAAGGGTAATGGATGGGCTACAGTCATCATGCAGACAACTTACCAATAGCAGGATGGGTATGTTCATGTGTAATGACCCCCTAGACTGGGATAGCACAGACATCCACTTTATCAAAGTGGAGTGCCTACTTAGAACAGCAAATTATGCTGTGTGCAAGACCCTTAGCAGCAGAATTACAAGAAGTCTTGGGACCTATAGTCCTAATGCAAGATAAGGCTATAGGGACTGAAGCACCCCTAGACCCGAGCCATCACCATTTAAAAAGGGGCAACCCCTAATTCCTGATGAGGCATGGTATATAGATGGTTCTAGCTGGGGTGCTACTGCTGCCTGGACTGCTGTCATGGTCCAGCCTAGTACTGACACCATATGGTTTGATACTGGGTGTGGATAAAGTAGTCAATAGGCTGAACCTAGAGCACTATAAATGGTGATCACCAAGGAAGTGACACCTATAGTCATCTACACTGATAACTGGGCAGTTTATTGAGGCTTAACTTCATAGTTAACTACCTAGAAGTTACAGAATTGGTTAGTTGGTCACTGGCCCATGTGGAGCCAAGCCATGTGGTAAGAACTATTGGAAGAAGGATGACCTCCTCCAACCAGGCAAGGGGACAAAGAGTAACCTGCTGTTTCCTGCCCCCTAGCTGACCCACAGTGTCCATGATGGATGGGTCTAGTTAGTAAGAGAGCACATGGTACCCCCACCACATGCACCATAGTGTCAAGCCTGTGTATCAGACCTGTGTGCCCAGAGGCTATGTATCAGGCTTATGTCTTAGCCTGTGTATTGGACCCGTGTGCCCAGAACCTATGTGTCAAGCCTGTGTGTTAGGCCTGTGTGCCCAAAACTTATGTATCAGGCCTATATGTCAGACCTGTATGTCCAAACCCTATGTCTCCCTGAGCCTAGGAGGTGAAGTGTAAGGAAACTGGCTGTGCTTCAGTAAAGAATAGGCTGAGGTAAACATCCAGGGTAGCGTGACAAAGCAAGTTTGGAGTGCAGGCGCACAATTCTGTGCATTATGTAACCTGTTTGTGTAAGCTCATACCTAGCTCTGAGCCACTATTGTCTGTAATATAACTTCATTGCTGACTCTGTAAAGGGGAGCCAGCCACCTTGCAGGCAGACAAAGAGAAAGCCAGCCACCTTGCAGGACAAGGGGAGCCAGAAAGCAGCAAGCATGCCAGGGCATGCAGCTGCAGGTGTGGGGTGGCAGGAGCCACAGAGTCAGCTGCTGAGAGGAGCTGTGGCCACAGCAGGCAGCCAATACAAAAGTTAACAGAGAGAGGCTCATAATAATGCCATGTTTCACCTGACTACAGCCCCCTGAGTGCTCTTTCAACTATCCGCCACCCATCCACCTATTCCCAGTCAACCTCAGCTTGGGCTCAAACCTGACATTGGTGTTCAGCTTGATATCCCAAGAAATTAGCTAAGGGTATTTCAATAAACATCTGATGAATTTACAGATAGGGAGATAGATATAATTCATTACATTGTTTGTGATAAATGACTTTGTGCCCCTTTTATCAGGTTATATTTTTTAAAGTGGCAATAAATTGTAGTTTATGTACTCGCGATCATTTCAAAGTCACTGATCCAAATGGAATCCTGGGTTGGGTGCAATGGCTCATGCCTGTAATCCCAACAATTTGAGAGGCCGAGGTGGGTGAATCACCTGAGGTCAGGAGTTGAAGACCAGCCTGGCCAACATGGTGAAACCCTGTCTCTACTAAAAATACAAAATTAGCTGGGCATGTTGGCTCATGCCTACAATTCCAGGTACTCTGGAGGCTGAGGCAGGAGAATCACTTGAACCTGGAAGGTGGAGGCTACAGTGAGCTGAGATAGTGCCACTGCACTCCAGCCTAGGTAACAAGGGTGAAACTCTGTCTCAAATAAATAAATAAGTAAGTAAAAAACTGGATTCCTGACATTTGAGGGGAAACCTAAATTCCATTCTTTACTCAAGAAGCATAATGAATGGTGTCCTTGAAAAAAAGAAATGTAGCTAATGGGCATATTTGAGAAGGAGAAATACATATATTGGAATAACAAAGCAAAATAGCAAAATTGGAATAACTCAAGCCTTAGAAAGAGGATTAGAAAGAAAATTGTAGGAAGATTTTTACTTCTTACAAAAGATTAACCAATTTAGCCTAATTTCTTTAGGTTGAGATAGTGAAATATAAGTTAGAAGATCAACTGAAGAAGGAGGAAAGGATGGGGTAAAGGACAATAATGACATGGTGGTGGTGCTTATAGTGGGAACAGTAAAGGTGAAATAAAGTTAATAGTCATAATAAACAGCTTTCTGATGCTGAACCTTAGATTTGGCTATTAAAACTTAGCTTTCAGGTGACAAGTTAAATCATGATAATTAATAGTAAGAACAATAATTTTTAATGGTGGGCTCTATTTTTTCAGTTTTGGATGTCATGGGTCTATAACATGTAAGGGTTGACTGATGGAAATAATAGTTCTACCTAATTCTCTTGATTGTCATTTTGCCTTGAGATTAACTTGAGCCTCATAGACAACTTGCTGAAAAGACATTGCTCAAAAGAGGTTGTGTTTCACCCTTGGGAAAACACATTCAGAGTTAATCCCCTGAATGACCAGAAGAAAAAAGAACCTGCCTGTGTCCTTAAGTCTGGGTCAATAGAAACCAAAATAAGCTAATTCCTATCAGACTTTTCAACTCCATAAATGATACACATTGTATGACTTGAGGTCAAAGATGGATAATATCCTCAATGCAGAATAACATCCTGACCCTTTCCTTCCTCTCCACCATCTCCTCTTGCTGCTCTCCCCTTTCCTTCTCTACTTTGAGTCCCTAGTGGTTTAACAGTTACTTATTCCATGAGACTGAGCCATAATGTGGTTCTTGTCCTTTGAAGGCAAAGATACCTACAACTTAAAAAGTTAATAGCTTCTAAGGATTCCAGAGGCACTGCTTTAAACCTCAGCTATAGTTCCTATCTCATGCTTCCTTCTAGTCTTCTTAAGAGCAGTGTTTGTATGTCTCACTCACTTTGATATCATTCATGATACCTTTCATTCAGTAAGAACTGAATAGATGCTTCCTGAGTTTAATCAAATAATGCCAGCAAATTATAGAATTTCCAAAGTCAGCAGATAACTCTTTTTTCCTACTTTCCCATCAAATATTCACATGACTTAGAGGTCACCTGAAAACACCAAATTGCATCCCTGAACTCTCTAATCCAAGGAACTGACTTCTAGTCAAACATTTCCTAGGACCTCTTTTTCTGTAACCAATGTGTCTGAAATCTATCATGCTCCTATTAAAATGTAAAGTCTCAAGGGAAAAGATATTGAAACTAAAGAAAGAGACTCTTTTTATACTGTGGACAGAGAAGACCATGAGGGAGCCCAATCTCAAGGCCTGCAGTTTTGGGAGGGCAGTTGAAGGGAGAAAGAGATCACACCAGAAGCCAGAGCATTGACATCTAATGTGGGGTTGGGAAACAGAGCCAGATGTCCTGAACAACGAAAAAGGATGAAAATCAGAAACCAACAAGGAGTCCCAACTGGAAACCTGCAGCAAATTCCCTGACGGTTCCCAACCAGAGATGATGAAGCAAAATCCCCTGGGGAGTTTCTTCAAATCAAATAAGTCCCTCTGAACACCTAATGGTAGATCAGGTGAGGAAAATCTAAGGAGTATATTTTGAAAAAAATCTCTTAAAGTTGAAAAGCAAGAATGACCACATTTTCTCTACCCCATTCTGTATCTACACAATTTTCCCAGGTAAGGATTACTAGAATAGACAAGAAGAATAACATGAGTATGAGACAATGTATCATAGTAAGTGTTAATTTCTAGTCACGGGTGTCCAATTTTTTGGCTTCCTTGGGCCACAATAGAAGAAGAATGTCTTAGGCCACACATAAAATACACTAACACTAATGATAGCTGATGTGCAAAAAAAAAAAAAAAAAAGCAAAAAAAGAATTTCATAACATTTTGAGAAAATTTACAAATTTTTGTTGGGCCACATTCAAAGCCATTCTGCGACCCATGGGCTGTGGGTTGGACAAGCTAGTTCTACAGTAAAACTATCGTAGGTTTAAATTTCAGCTCCACTGGGTGAGACCTGGGTAAACTGGAACCATAAAACTTAGCCTCTTTAAATTCCAGTTTCGTTATCTATTGAATAGAGATAATTGTAGTACCCGTTGTTGTGAGGACTGAATTGTAGTACCCGTTGTTGTAGTACCTCACTGAATTGTGAGGACTGACTTGACACAGTGTCTTGCATAGAGTAGAGCTCAATAAATATGGGTTGTAAATAGTAAGTATGATAGAAATTAAAGCGAAATATCATGGTAGTACAGGGTTTTGTTCAGAGAAGGTCAATGGTATATGTAAGGAAGTGGAAATGGAGGCAGCACAAGACATGTCCAAGATGCAGCCCTCTTCAAAGCAAGTAAGTCAGAGTCACCAGAAAGCTCTTTGAGGTCAGTGATGGTCTCATGTTCACCACTTTATACCTTGTATTTATTATAGCACTCAGTAAATACTTTTAAAAATAATGAGCAAAATTAGTCTTTAGAGGGCATTATGTGATGTCAATACAACATCACCCTTTGAGCAATACTAAACACAACAAAAGAAACCTGAGGCAGCAACTTCTAAACAAAGATAGAGGCCCCATTCACAGACCATGAGCTTCACAGTCAAATTTTGGGTCACTTGAAATCATAGGAAATAGCACTTCCAAGATCCTTCTTAGGCATTTTTCAGTAGAGAAGAGACAATCAGGCAGAAGTCACAGAAATTACTGATAACTACTGTTCAAATAATTAGGGTAAGTCTTCTCTGTCTGCTGTGGGTTATAAAAACATCTTGGCAAACTATAAATGCTCGTCTGTTCCCAATATTCAAAACCCTGAGTCCCCTCATTCCTTTCTGCACAAGATGTAACATTAAGACAAGAATGTTTTCAAGTTATCAAGGTCTCTGTGGAACAATAATCAGCACGATGGTATTAAACACTTACTCCAAACAGGGTATACTTCAAGCAGCCAGTCAGTCAACAAAGGTTTGCTAAGGTGCTTTTTGCATGCATCTATTCATCCCTTGCTCTAGCAAACCACTTAATGTTGGGGGAATTACTAGAACGATCAAGAAATATGTTAATATATGTAAACATATATTAATATGTTAATAATAATAAGACTGTTTATAATAATATTCAAATATTTTTGAATGTTGAAAGTGTTGTAACGTGAATTGGAAATCTATAACTTCTATGATTTTATAGAAACTTAAGATAGCTCTAAAAAGATATTTAACTGTCATTCTCTAACAAGATTTGAAGAATTGCAAATGCTACATAAAACTTTTCATGATTTAATGCTTGAATGTACCAAAATAAGGCCAGAATTTACATTAGATATAACAGAAGTATCTAAAACGCTTATGTTAGAACCGCTAAGCTTTCTTTAGACCTTTGTTCTGAATTATTATGTGAAGAGCCAGCCTCTCTGGGGGGAGTATCTTTCCCATGCCCTTTGCACAAATAGATTATACTTTACTAAGTGTTTATTATGCATAAAGGTTGATTAAGCCCTCTGTGGGAACCTAAAATTCATTTCAATTACTCTAGTTAATGTTACTTAGGGCTTCCTAGTTAAGATAATTTATACTGATTCTTTTCTAGATGCAACTTTTACAAATGGCTCATAGATTCAGTGCTTTTAAAGCAGATATAGTTTTTACCAAGGTGATTTATATTTTCTAGTATTTAGTAAAAAAAAAAAAAAAAATGGCACTATGGTTCTGGCCACTTTGCCAAACATTTTTTGTCAGTTACTTTGTTTTAATGGCAGCTATAAGGTTGATCAGCACATTAGAAATAACTGTACTTAATTCATTCCTGCTTAAATTCAACTGTTGGAAGTGAGCGAAAAAGCTGCTGAAGGGAAAACAGCTGATAAAAACTCAACTCTGTTAGTATTGGTGTTGCATCACACAGGTGCCTTTAGATATCAGGATCTGACAGATGTTAGTATCACATTGGCAATGTTTACAACAACAAAATAAACTTTTATATGATTGAGTTGACTCTTTTCTCAAAAATAACCAAACACGGCTGTAATCCCAGCACTTTGGGAGGCTGAGGAGGGAGGATCATGAGGTCAGGAGATCAAGACCATCCTGGCTAACATGGTGAAACTCCATCTCTACTAAAAATACAAAAAATTATCTGGGCATGGTGGCGGGCACCTGTAGTCCCAGCTACTCGGGAGGCTGAGGCAGGAGAATGGCATGAAACCGGGATGTGGAGCTTGCAGTGAGCCAAGATCATGCCACTGCACTCCAGCCTGGGCGACAGAGTGAGACTCTGTCTCAAAACAAATAAAATTTTAAAAAATAACCAAAGTGAAATGTCATCCTAATCACTGACTCATTCTATCGCTATATTATATATACACCATTTAAGACAACTGTGAATTCCATATCCGAACAATATTGTCATGGTGATTCTTCAAAGGACTTATCATTGGAACCATCCTCCCAACATGAGCAATACAAGTCCTGAGAACTGAGGTTGGCCCATGGTCATATTGAGACATGACCTGGAGTGCCATTTCACTTGGTATACTAGTACATCTCTGGAGTTCTATTAATAAAATATCATAGAAATTTTAAATATAATCATAAAGACTGATACATGGAGAGTTCTCACCATGTGCCAAACATTTTTTTAACTTGTTTACATATATTAACGTATTTAGTCCTTCCATAAAATACCTACTATTATCTCCCTTTATAGATTACAGGAAAGTGAGACACAAGAGAGGACAAGTAACATGTCCAGGGAAAATGCTGCATGTAATTACTAGGGTTCTCCCCAGAGCAAGTATTCTCTGATTTTGCAAGAAACATTTTGATCAGCCACTTGGTATAGGAAGCATGATTGCTGTTGCCTGTTTCCTCCTGAAGCCAGCAAATGCACTCAAAAAACTTGCTTGAAAAAGAATAAATGGTCACTAATTACTATCTCAAGAGGATGGGTCAATCATGTTAACTGCCCGGCATTGGTTTTGCAGAGTAGAGTAGGCAAATACTGTTCCAAAGATTTAAGCCACACTATTCCTCTCATTTCACTTACAGATAAGCCTTAGGCATTAGGTTTTGATGGTATAGGTGTTTCTGCTTCCTATGTTTATCTTCTGCTCAGAGATTCATTGGACTTTGTCAGTGTTCTTTAGGAAGTCGAGGCCAGATAAGAAGAAAAAGAAGAAAATCGAACAGATGTTCAAAGAACTGTGGGACAAATTTAAATGTACCAATATATGTGTAATAGAAGCCATCGAATGAAGAGAGAAAATGAAATATGAAAAAGTATTCAAAGAAATAACAGCTGGAAAATTCCTAGATTTGATCTTAAAAAAATTTATTCTATAGATGAAAAAATTCAAGAACCCTAACAGGATAAACACAAAGAGACACAATGCTACACATATCACAGTCAAGCTGCTGAAAGTGAAAAACAGAGAAAATCTTGAAAACAGCAAGAGAAAAATGACTTATGACATACCAGGGAACAACAATATGATTAATGGCTGACTTCTTGTCAGAAACAATAGAAGCTAAAAGGCAGAGGAATGACATATTCAAAATGCTGGAGAAAATGAAACTCTGTCAACAAAGCAAAATAATCTTCAAAAATGAAGGTGAAACAAAGACAGTTATACATAAATAAAAACTGAGATAATTTATTTCTAGCAGATCTGCCTTACAAGAAATACTAAAGAAAGTCTTTCAGGCTGAAAGAAAATGACACCAAATAGTAACTTGAATCCACAGGAAGAAATTAGAGCTTTAAAAGTGAAAAGTTTGTGAATAAATATTAAAAACTACATATATTTTTTATCTTCTAGTTTATTTGAAAAATATAAGTTTATATAAAGTCATGATTATAACACTGCTAGAGTACACTTACAACATAGATAAGTGTAATAAATATGAGAATATTAGAACAAAGGGCAAGGGAGAAAATGAAGTCTATATTGGAGCAAAGTTGTAATAAATCAATATTAACCTGAAGAAGATGCTAAAAAAGTGTATATTATCATCACCAGAACTACTAAACAACTAAAAAATATATAGTTAAATATTAACAAAGAATGAAAACTGTACACAGAAAAATATTTGTTAAACAAAAAAAGAAGACATTAAATAAATGGGAAAAAAATGACATGGGACATACAAAAAAAATAAAATTGAAGATAGAAATCTAAATATTAGCAACAATTATGTTAACTATGACTGGACAAAATAATCAAAAGCAGAGATTGTCAAACAGGATAAGAATGGAACTGGAGGCCATAATCTCAACCAAATTAACCTAGGAACAGAAAAACAAATGCCACATGTTCTTCCTTATAAGTGGAAGCTAAACATTGAGCACACCACATGGACATAAACAAGGGAACAACAGATACTATGAACTATAAGAGAAGGAAGAAAGGGAGGGAGTCATAGGATGAAAAACTACCTATTGGGTACTATGCTCACTATCAGGCACAATATACCCATGTAACAAACTTGCACATGTATCCCTTGCATCTAACATAAAAGTTGAAATTAAAAATAAAATAAAATCCAAAAAACAAATTTTAAGAAACAGCAAAATTCAACTATATATTGTTTACAAGAGTCCACACAAATAGATAGAAAGTAAATGGATAGAAAGGGAAAACCATGGAAATTATAATTATAAAAGAGCTGGAGACATTATATTAATACTCCACTAAACCTTAAGCAACATTCCTAAAAACAAAAAGAATAATTTCATAACAAAATGTTCAATACATCAGGAGATATAAAAATTATAAAGGCATATGCACTTGAAAATTGAGTTCCAAAATACTTAAAGTGGAAACTTATAGAAGAGAAAAATAGATGATTCAATATTAGAGTTGAATACTTCAATATCCCTCTCTTAGTAATTGAAAAACAAATTAAAGATAAGATCAGTAAGGGTATAAAAGAGTTGAACAACACTGTCAACCAAATTGATGTAACTGGCATTTATAGAACACTACTAAAAAAGATCAGACTTTGTATTTTTTGCAAGTGCACATGAAATATTCTCTACAATATACTATATGCTAAACTATGTGCTACACCATGTGTGGTGGCAGAATGACAATGTGCATAGTCATTGTTGGGTAAGTTGGTTTGTTGTGGTAGAATGAGAACATTGGGGCAGTGCCAGATTTGAATCCTGGCTTAGTAATTTACCAGCTGTTAAATTTTAGACAAGCTGTTAAATTTATCTGAGATTGTAGATAAAAAAGTACTTGACTAATTAACAGACATTGAAAGAATTCAATATAATATATATAAGTATAGTTTTGTAAAGCAAAAAATACTCAATAAAACATATTATTTTATAATTATCATGACAGAAGTAGCCATTAGTGTGTATTTATTTTGTATTTTTAAGCAAGTAGTAGAAAACACCTTATCTACTCTAAGAGGTAAGACAGATAATGAATTGAAACAAAAATTATGATAGGACAGAAATAATAGCAGGCTATGCTTCTGATGGCTGAGAATACAAGAAGGGGGAAAGAGCCAAGAAGAAGGAAATGAGTAATCTCAAAGAAAAATTTGGGCTACTTTATATATTTATAGAGTGGAACCTTGAAATTGTATTTCATATGATCTTTAAAAGAGACTATCAAGTTCTAGAATAATCCTCAAAATACACACGCACACATAAACACACATCCATGCACATAAACAAATATTCTCACACACATACTTAATGCAAGCATTATACCTATTGAAATCTCTACAAGCAAAGGCATTTAACTGGGTTGTTTGAAGTAGAGAAAAGTATAGTCTAATTAAATTAATATTCTAAATTAATCTATGGAAACCTCAAGAATACAAATTTGTATAGCTGAATTATTTCAAACATATACTATTCTATTGTTTATTAGCAGAAGAAGTTTGAATGGTAGAAAAGAGCTTGGTAGTAAAGATTCCAATATTTCAAATGTACTTCTATATATTGTGAGCCTCTGGGCTCAATCACAGGCCTAATGATTACCCAAGGTAACTTATACTATGGTTTCTGAAGGCAAGTGTCATTCTAGAATGATTAAGAATAAGTTTGCTTCCAAGTTCATAATAAGTGGCAACAATTCTCTTATGTCTTCTACTCTTGTACTTTTTTTAATGCATTCGTACAAGGAAAATAATAGCTCTATTTTACTGAGATTTAATGAGTAGATTTTCAAAAACACTATGGTAAATAAGTAGATTTAGATATTCAGTGAGCTCCATGGTTATTGTAGATAATTTATTAAAATGCATATACATTCAATCATCTCTGGTCTTCTAAGAATTTGACACAGTGTACTACAGAACAGCAAAAAAAGTTGGTTTTACCCTACTCTGGGGAATCAGACTTAATTATCTTTCTACTTCCCTTTGGGTCTCAGACATGAGAAATAAATTGCCCAGGGTTCTCCTGTCCTTTAACCCTTACTTGCAGAAAAGAGTTGAGAATATTTAATCAATCAGGTTTTCTCACAGAGTTATTACATAACTTCCATATAATAAAAACAGAGTTCAATAATTATATTTCAAAACGCAGAACATAAAAATCTTCTAATAAAGTATTATTTCACTAACTACTGTAGTAGTTTTTCAGGATATTAATAGATGTTATGTTAACAAAAAGATTTTATGAATGAGCAAGTTTAAAATAATGAGATAAAACAAAAATTGAACTGCCTTTTCTTTTTTATTTTTATTTTTTCTTCAGAAGAGCTCAGAATTTTTTTTTTTCTTTTGAGACAGAGTCTTACTCTGTCTCCAGGCTGGCATGCAGTGGTGCAATCTCAGCTCACCACAACCTCCACTTTCCAGGTTCAAGTCATTCTCCTGCTTCAGCCTCCCAAGTAGCTGGGACTACAGGCGTGTGCCACCACAACCAGCTAATTTTTGTGTTTTTGGTTTTTTTAGTAGAGATGGAGTTTCACCATGCTGGTCAGGATGGTCTCAATCTCCTGACCTCGTGATCTGCCCACCTCGGCCTCCCAACGTGCTGGGATTACAGGCGTGAGCCAACACGCCCAGCCCAGCCAGAATTTTTAATGAATGCAGATACTGTAGGAATTTCTGAGAGGCAAATGTAAAATGTGCTGTCTCCAAAACTTAATGGACTAAAAACTTAATTTTTCTGAAAAATATTTTGAAAAGTGTTGCTTCTGTCCAGCTCACTCTTTTCACAAAAGGAATCTGAAATTCAGAGAAGTAGTTCATTCAAAGTCACAAGTAATTGTACAACTAGTACTGGGATCCAAGTTTTCTATGTCTAATGGAAGAAATATAGCCATTTCTGTTCATATCCTGGAGCACAGGGAAATGACAATATTCTGAGTCTGTTTTAAGAAAAGTTCTGACTTATCTTAAATATTAAATGTTTTATAATACTGTAACAAAAAATCACTTTTATAGTTTCACTAAGTGGTCCATTGACTCAACTTCAGAAGAATAAGAAAGTAGCTACAATTCTTTAATTTTTGGTGATCCTCTTTTCTCTTTGCCAAAGGAAATTTTTTTGTTTCTATGTTTTTTTTTTCTCCTTGTTTTCTACTATACTGCATGCTGCTCAAGAATAGAGCATTTTCTAATGTGTACATAATCTCACATCAGTAAGGGCATTCTTCTGGAGAGTGTAGACTGAATATTAACCCTGACTACTTACATTTTTCACAGGTTCTATCTAAATGACAAATTCAGTTCATTCTCAGATTTATAATTTGTAACAAACTGAATGTTTGTGTCCCTTCCAAATCCATGTGTCCAATCTCAATGTGATGGTATTTGGAAGTGAGATATTTGAGAGGTAATTACATCACCAAGTTGCGACCATCATGAATGGGAATAGTGCTCATGTAGAAGCTATACATCAACCTGGATCTCTTTCTGCCATGTGAGGACATAAGGAGATGTCAGTCATCTGCAACCTCAAGAGGGTCCTCACCAGGACCAAACTATGCCAGCATCCTAATGTCAAACTTCCAGCCTCCAGAACTATGAGAAATAAATATCTGTCATTTATAAGATACCCATTCTGTGGTACTTTGTTATAGGACCCCAACCTAAGAGGTAATTACTTCATGAGCCAATATTATGCTAAATATTTTATTTATATTTTTGTTTAATCCTTACAATTACTTTATAATGAGGGTGATATTATCAGATATATTTTATAAATAAGAAAGATAGACTTTAAAATGTTAAGGTATTTTCCCAAGCCTGCACTACTAGCTAGTTGTTGAGCTGCAATTTCAACACTGGCAATTGGACTCCAGAGTCATATTCTTAACCACTCACCATATGGTTGGCTTAGCTTTTAAGTGCTCCCAGCAGTTCAATACCAAGTTACCAAGACTTAAAGTGATTAATTTGATGTGGTGACTAAGAAAACAGAAATAATTAATGCAATATTGATGCTCAATCTGTCACTCAACAGCACATCAGTCTCACCCTTCAAAAAACATCATTTTTATCTTCCATTAATCTCAACATTTATATGAAGATAATTATAATGATTATATCTCATATCAATAACTCCTATATGCATTATGCATGATCCAATGAAGCTGAATATCCAATTGAATAATCAGTAAGCCCCTGAGTCATGACAAATATTTCATTTGTATTTAATGGCCAACGAAGAAAAACAACATTTGAACACATGATGCCAACAATTAGTTTTGTGGATCAAGATTATTATTGAGCATAAAAGAATGAATTCCATGTTACATTTGGGTATTTGAGAAATGATAACTGCTATTCTAATCAAAATGTCAGGGCTCCAATGTCTCCCTTAATATCATTTTACACTTCTATTGTGTACTTATAACTATTGTTATGGGGGGAAAATGAATGATTTCAAATTGAGCCTTTAAAGTCTCTTATTAGCAAGCTTATTCTACAAGATTACTCTCAGTATTTCACAAAACTTAAAGTAATTTTTGAAAGGTCATATATTTAGAATGCAGTTTTAACTTATGATAACAAAACGCTTGCACACAGATTATTTTTTGTTTGCCCTTCCAGATTTATTTTCAGCCTTTTTTCTATGCCCTGTTTTGTGTCTCAGGAGGCTGACCTCCAAGGGCTATTACTAGGCTCCGTTGTTCTCTGGCTTTCGGTGTTCAACCACTGGGAAGTTCTGGCAGGGAACCAGAAGGTGAGAACATAAATGGGTTAAGGAATTTATTGCTGCTTGAAAGTGGCTCCTTGCTCTTATTAACAGCCATAACTTGCTGTCAGAGCTATATTCCCTGCCCATTCAGGTAACTGCTCCCTCCCCTTGCCAGTGTGTGTCTAAAAGTAGCAACAGCTTTTCACTTTTACTAGCCCTGGGTGCTTCCCTCTTTCTTGTTGATTTCCTTTTGCCTATCCACATCTATATGAGCAACACTTCAACTAAACTCTTCAGATATTCCTTTGAGTAGGTCATCTGTGTACCAGCTAAGACCCTGACTAATATATCTTGTTAAAAAAACAAAAGCAATAAACAATCAAACAAACCACCATCTCCTCTCCACTGTGGAAACGGCTTCTCACTAGAGCATCGCAAGGATAGTGTATTCACTGTGGAGTCTAGGAGTGTTTGCGATTCTTTCTTTTGTTTAACAACTGCACCCCTGACCACTTGAGAGCCACTAAACTATTTCACAATCCATTTCATCTAACTTCGAATTATAAATACCTGAATTGTAAGAAGTTTCTTCCCAAAGACAAAGTTTTGATTAATTAACCGAGATATGAAATGACAATTAAAAGGGAAAACACTTTCAGTCACCAAATACTGTCTTATTTTGTTCTTTTGAATTAGTTCAAAAGTCACCTCTTTTTGACAGTCGAAGTTATTTACTAAGAATAGTCTGAGACTATCACTTTAATGAATCATGAAAGTCCTTATATCTTAATTTCATCAGGTATAGCTGTAAGAAAGAGTGAGGATATTCCCAATTTTAATACTGTTTGGGGGAAGGAAAAAAA
>NW_012104009.1:1322078-1325377 GCF_000951045.1 Mandrillus leucophaeus
TGGGAACTTGGAGAATTTTTCTGTCTAACTAGAGGATTGCAAATGCACCAATCAGCGCTCTGTGTCTAGCTAAAAGATTGTGAAAGCACCAATCAGGACTCTAAAAATGTACCAATCAGCACTCTGTGTCTAGCTAAAAGGTTGTAAATGCACCAATTGGCACTCTGTAAAAACGCACCATTCAGCACTCTGTGTCTAGCTAATGGTTTGTAAATGCATCAATCAGCACTCTGTAAAATGGGACCAATCAACAGTCTGTAAAATGGACCAATTAGCACTCTGTAAAATGAACCAATCAGCAGAATGTGGGCGGGGACAAATAAGGGAATAAAAGCTGGCCATCCCAGCCAGCAGCAGCAACCCGCTGAGGTCCCCTTCCATGCAATGGAAGCTTTGTTCTTTCGCTCTTCACAATAAATCTTGCTGCTGCTCACTCTTTGGGTTTGCACTACCTTTATGAGCTGTAACGCTGTGAGGGTCTGCAGCTTCATTCCTGAAGTCAGCGAGACCACAAACCCACTGGAAGAAAGAAACTCTGGACACACCTGAACATCTGAAGGAACAAACTCTGGACACACCATCTTTAAGAACTGCAACACTCACCACGAGGGTCTGCAGCTTCATTCTTGAAGTCAGAGAGAACAAGAACCCACCAGAAGGAACCAATTCTGGACACATTTTGGCAACTCAGATGGGACTTTTGTCTACCACCAAGCAGTGAGTACCACTGGACCCCTTTCACTTGCTAGTCTGTCCTATTTTTCCTTAGAATTCGGGGGCTAAATACCGGGCACCTGTCAGCCAGTTAAAAGTGACTAACGTGGCCACTGGACTAAAAACACAGGTGTCAGGTTTTCTGGAAAAGGGATCTCTAACAACCTCCAACTCTTTGGGGTTGGGAGCACTGGTTTGCCTGGAACCAGCTTCCACTTTTCCTGTACTTCTGGGCTGAGCCAAGGGTTGACAGAAAGGAAAGACATTCAGCTCTGGAGTCCCAACAAAAAGTTGGTTGACCCTATGGACATGAGTGGAACTCTCAAAGTCGTGTCACCCAAGTGAGACTCACCCATCCATCCTATCTATCCTGACACTTGCCTCCTGGGTCCTAATGCCTGTCAGACAAACTTCCTCTTGCCTCTCTTCTCTGAGGCTAGTCCCACTTCTAAAAACTACTCCCTGTCTCTGGTGTTTTTCTAGTTTGTCCTATAAGAATAATTTCTAGTATAAACTCCAGTACTCTATTCCCTTCTTTAGGTACCTGGGCTCACCAATCAGAAAGACATAATTTTTGCCCAAAGCCCCGCCGTAGTGGGGACTATCTGGAATTTTAGGATCCCTCTTCAGACAAGCAGGCCTAACAAAAGCTATTCCTGAAGCTAGGATATAGGGAGCCTCAGAAATTGTATTCTTCCTATTCATATAAGTGAGGACAAAAGGCATCACTCTTCCAACTCTGGAGATCCCTTCCCTCCCTCAGGGTATAGCCCTCCACTTCATTTTTGGAGCATAACATCTTTATAGGATGGAGTAGAGTCCCAATACTAACAGGAGAATGCTTAGGACTCTTAACAGGTTTTCGAGAATGCATCAGTAAGGGCCACTAAATCCAATTTTTCTCAGCCCTCTTTGTGGTCTAGGAGGACAGACAAGGGGGCAGGTTTTTTAGAATACATTGGTAAGGGCCACTGAATCCAACATTTCTTGGTCCTCACTGTGGTCTAGGAGGAAAACTAGTGTTTCTGCTGCTGTGTTCCGTGAGCGCAACTATTCTGATCAGCAGGGTCCAGGGACCATTGGGCAAGATGTGTTTCTGCTGCTGTGTTAGTGAGCGCAACTATTCTGATCAGCAGGGTCCAGGGACCGTTGCAGGTTCTTGGGTAGGGGGAGAAGTAAACCAAAACCACAGATGGTTTTGTCTTTCAGATGGGAAACACTCAGGCATCAATAGGCTCACCCTTGAAATGCATCCTAAGCCATTGGGACCAATTTGACCCACAAACCCTGAAAAAAAGGCAGCTCACTTTCTTCTGCACTATGGCTTGGCCCCAATATTATCTCTCTGATGGGGAAAAATGGCCACCTGAGGGAAGTACAAATTACAACACTATCCTACAACTTGACCTTTTCTGTAAGAGGGAAGGCACATGGAGTGAAATCCCTTATGTCCAAGCTTTCTTTTCATTGAAGGAGAATCCACAACTATGCAAAGCTTGCAATTTACATCCCACAAGAGGACCTCTCAGCTTACCCCCATTTCCCACCCTCCCGATGGCTCCCCTTCATATTAATGATAAGCCTCCTCTAGTCTTCCCACCCAGAAGGAAAAAAGCAAAGAAATCTCCAAAGGACCACAAAAACCCCCAGGCTATTGTTTATGTCCCCTTCAAGCTGTAGGGAGAGGAGAATTTGGCCCAACTTGAGTACATGTCCCCTTCTCTCTCTCTGATTTAAAGCAGATCAAGGCAGTCCCAGCAAAGTTTTCAGATGATCCTGATAGGTACATAGATGTACTACAGGGTCTAGGGAAAACCTTCTGTCTCACTTGGAGAGATGTCATGCTATTGTTAGATCAAACCCTGGCCTTTAATGAAACTATGTGGCTTTAACTGCAGCCCAAGAGTTTGGAGATACCTGGTATCTTAGACAAGTACATGATAAAATGACAGCCAAAGAAAAGGACAAATTCCCTACTGGTCAGCAAGCCATCCCCAGTATGGACCCCCACTGGGATCTAGACTCAGGTCATGGGGACTGGAGTCATAAACATCTCTTGACCTGTGTTCTAGAAGGACTAAGGAGAATTAGAAAAAGCCCATGAATTATTCAATGACGTCCACCATAACTCAAGGAAAGGAAGAAAATCCTTCTGCCTTCCTCAAGCAGCTACAGGAGGCCTAAAGGAAATATACTCCCTTGTTACCTGACTCACTGGAGTATCAATTGATTCTAAAAGATAAGTTTATTACCCAATCAGCCACAGATATCAGGCAAAAGCTCCAAAAGCAAGCCCTGGGCCCTGAACGAAATCTGGAGGCATTTTTAAACCTGGCAACCTTGGTGTTCTATAATAGGGACTAAGAGGAAGAGGTCAAAAAGGAAAAGCAATATCAGAGAAAGGCCGCAACCTTAGTCATGGCCCTCAGACAAACAAACCTTGGTGGTTCAGACAGGACAGAAAATGGAGCAGGCCAATCACCCAGTAGGGCGTGCTATCAGTGTGGTTTACAAGGACACTTTAAAAAAGATTGTCCAATGAGAAACAAGCCGCCCCCTCAACAAATGTTCTCTGGGCCAGAAGC
>NW_012104009.1:1326712-1337321 GCF_000951045.1 Mandrillus leucophaeus
ATTAAAACAGTTGCAGGGGTTCCTTGGAATCACCAACTTTTACTGACTATGGATCCCTGGATACAGCGAGATGGTCAGACCACTCCATACTCTAATCAAGGAGACCCAGAGGGCAAATACTCATCTAGTAGAATGGGAACCAGGGACAGAAACAGCCTTCAAAACCTTAAAGCAGGCCCTAGTACAAGTCCCAGGTTTAAGCCTTCCCACGAGACAAAACTTCTCTTTATACGTCACAGAGAGAGCAGGGATAGCTCTTGGAGTACTTACTCAGACTCACGGGACAACCCCACAACCAGTGGCATACCTAAGTAAGGAAACTGATGTAGTAGCAAAAGGCTGGCCTCATTGTTTATGGGTAGTTGTGGTGGTGACTGTCCTAGTGTCAGAGGCTATCAAAATAATACAAGGAAAGGATCTCACTGTCTGGACTACTCATGATGTAAATGGCGTACTAGGTGCCAAAGGAAGTTTATGGCTATCAGACAACCATCTTCTTAGATACCAGGCACTACTCCTTGAGGGACCAGTGCTTCAAATACATATGTGCATGGCCCTCAATCCTGCCACTTTTCTCCCAGAAGGTGGGGAACCAATCGAGCATGACTGCCAACAAATTATAGTCCAGACTTATGCTGCCCGAGATGATCTCTTAGAAGTCACCTTAGCTAATCCTGACCTTAACCTATGTACTGATGGAAGTTCATTTGCGGAGAATGGGATATGAAGGCAGGTTATACCATAGTTAGTGATGTAACTGTACTTGAAAGTAAGCCTCTTTCCCCAGGGACCAGCGCCCAGTTAGCAGAACTAGTGACACTTACCCGAGCCTTAGAACAGGGAAAGGGAAAAAGAATAACTGTGCATACAGATAGCGAGAATGTTTATCTAATCCTACATGCCCATGCTGCAATATGGAAAGAAAGGGAGTTCCTAACCTCTGGGGGAATCCCTATTAAATACCACAAGGAAATTATGGAGTTATTGCACGCAGTGCAAAAACCCAAGGAGGTGTCAGTCTTGCACTGCCAAAGCCATCAGAAAGGTGAAGGAGAACATGCAGAAGGAAACCGTTGGGCAGACCCCGAGGCCAAAATTGCTGCCAGGCCAAAACAATCTCCCATTAGAAATACCTATGGAAGGATCCTGGTATGGAACAACCCCTCCAAGAGATTAAGCCCCAGAATTTCCCGACTGAAACAGAATGGAGACTTTCACAGGGGCATAGTTTTCTCCCCTCAGGGTGGTTAATCACAGAAGAAGGAAAGGTACTTATACCTGAAGTCAATCAGTGGAAAATACTTAAAACCCTCCACCAAACTTTTCATATGGGTATTGAAAACACTCATCAAATCGCCAAATCCCTATTTACAGGGCCAAATCTCCCCTGGACCATCTGACAGGTAGTCAAACCCTGTGAGGTGTGCCAAAGGAATAATCTCTTGGTCCATCATAAGGCCCCTTTGGGGGAACAAAGAATAGGTCACTATCCCGGAGAGGAATGGAAGTTAGACTTCACCCATATGTGTAAGTCAAAGGGATTTCAATACTTGTTGGTCTGTGTTGATACCTTTACAAATTGGAGAGAAACTTTGCCTGCAAGACAGAGAAGGTTTAGGAAGTGATTAAAGTCCTAATTCATGAAATAATTCCTAGATTTGGGCTTCCCAAAGCTTACAGAGTGACAATGGTCCAGCTTTTAAAATCATTATAACTCAGGGAATTTCCAGGGCGCTAGGGATACAATATCACCTTCACTGCACCTGGAGGCCACAATCCTCAGAGAAGGTTGAGAAGACAAATGAAACCCTCAAGAGACACTTAAGGAAACTAACACAAGAAACTCATCTCCCATGGCCCACTCTTTTGCCCATGGCCTTGTTGAGAATCTGAAATTCTTCTCACAAAATGGGGCTCAGTCCATATGAAATGCTGTATGGACAACCTTTTCTCACAAATGATCTCCTACTTGATCAGGAAATGGCCAACTTTGTCAAATATATAACTTCATTGGCAAAATATCAATGAAACCTTAAAAATCTACCTGAAGGATGTCACAGAGAAAAGGGAACAGAGTTGTTTCAACCAGAAGATCTAGTGTTGGTCAAATCTCTATCCTCTACCTCCCCATCTATGGACTCTTTGTGGGAAGGACCATACTTAGTAATCCTCCCTACCCCACTGCAGTTAAGATGGCAGAAGTGGAATCTTGGATTTGCCACACCTGAGTTAAATTTTGGACACACCCTGAGGAAACTGCAGAACGATCAGCTCGAGTCCCAACATCAGCCAGACCAGCCTTGATATACCTGCGAACCATTGGAGGACTTGCATCTTCTATTTCAGAAGGAAATATCCCAAACTGAAAAGGCTCCTACCACTGATCTTGAAGAAAAACACCTTCCTCCTTAAAAAAGATAAGTGAAAACCTACATAATCTTTATCTTTAACACCTCTCCTTGCCCCTTTAATGGAATCCTTTTACCATTTCATCATATTATTAAGCAGCATACTAACCATACTCTTTGCAATAGGACTATATACTGTAGCTCCTGCCAGGATGAAAATCCTAATCACATCAACCTGCTTTCTATCTTCCTTCCTTCTGACAGCAATTTACTCCTACCTTTAACTCAGACTGGATAAAATGATCTCGTCTTCCAGAGCACACTCTTTACCTTCATATTTACTCTTTGCCTATCTATCCCTCCTGCTTCCTTGGATACCTCATACAATCACCCCTCCCCTTCCACTAGCTCCTAATTACCTCTACGAGACTCTCAACTTAACCCACTGTCTGTTAAAACAGTCCAGTCCTTTCCTGGCAAATGACTGTTGGCTTTGTATCTCTCTATCAACCTCTGCTTACGTTGCCACTCCCATTCCTGCAATTTTTTTATTGGATCTTTACCAGTTTAACCTACCACCCTTGTTATGAAAGAAAAGAACCTTTCTGACTTCTAAATATGCAATCATTAGCCAACTTCCCCATCTCTGATAGGACCAAGAATACCCTAATAGGACGTGCAATCCAACTTTTACATTCTTACATTTCCAACCTCACCTATTACACAAGCAATGAAAAGCCTATACACGGCCCCATAACTATGAATACCATCTTAACTTTCCAAGCCCCTTTATACATCCAATGCAACCTATTATCAGGCCTGACCCTGGGGCACCTACTACCCCATCAGTGTAATTATACCCTACAACTTCAAGCGCCAACTGATCATAGTAACTTCCAAGTTACCCAAACAGCTCCATTCAGCCGGCCTGTCTGCTTCTCAGGTCCTCCAAAAATCATCACCTCCTCCCTACTTAACAGTCCAGGTTTTGTAATGGCAAACATACTTCCTGCATGACCATTCACCCCTGGACCCTCTGTAGCAGTGCCCTCACCACTAGTGAATGCCTTCTCATCCCCTCTTTCAATCACTCTCTCGAATGGTTTCTAGTAGATACAAAACGGTTTTTTCTCCATTGGGAAAATAGAACACAGGGAGCCACTCAGTTTGTTCCCAACAGCCCTTTCCAGCCACTCACTGGAGCTACCTTGGTAAGTACTCTAGTAGTATGGGAAAATGAAAACAACAAACTCACACACCTTTTTAACATAACCAGTTCTGTCTACCCAGCCAAGGTATATTCTTATGTGAAACATCAACCTATGTCTGCCTCCCCACTAACTGGACAGGCACCTGCACCTTAGTCTTTCTAAGTCCCAACATTAATATTGCGCCAGGAAATGAGACCCTATCAGTACCTCTCAAAGCTCAAGTCTGTCAGCACAGAGCCATGCAACTAATACCCCTACTTATAGGGTTAGGAACGACTGATACAGGAACCAGAATAGCCAGTTTATCTACTTCATTATACTACTACCCCACACGCTTAAAAGGATTTCTTAGACAGTTTGCAAGAAATAATGAAATCTATCCTTACTCTATAATCCCAAGTAGAGTCTTTGGCAGCAGTGACTCTCCAAAACCACTGAGGCCTAGACCTCCTCACTGCTGAGAAAGGAGGACTCTGCACCTTCTTAGGGGAAGAGTGTTGTTTTTACACTAACCAGTCAGGGATAGTATGAGATGCCACCCTAAGTTTACAGGAAAAGGCTTCTGAAATCAGACAATGCCTTTCAAACTCTTATACCAACCTCTGGAGTTAGGTGACATGGCTTCTCCCCTTTCTAGGTCCTATGACAGCTATCTTGCTATTACTCACCTTCAGGACCTGTATTTTTAACCTTCTTGTCAAATTTGTTTCCTCTAGGATAGAGGCCATCAAGCTACAGATGGGCTTACAAATGGAACCCCAAATGAGCTCAACTAACAACTTCTACTGAGGACCCCTCGACAGACCCGCTGGCCCTTTCACTGGCCTAAAGAGTTCCCCACTGGAGAACACTACAACTGCAGGGCCCCTTCTTTGTGCCTATCCAGCAGGAAGTAGCTAGAATGCTCATCGCCCAATTCCCAACAGCAGTTGTGGTGTCCTGTTTAGATGGGGGATTTGAGAAGTGAAGCCAGCTGGGCTTCCTGGGTTGAGTGGGCACTTGGAGAACTTTTCTGTCTGGCCAGAGGATTGTAAATGCACCAATCAACACTCTGTGTCTAGCTAAAGGATTGTAAATGCACCAATTAGCACTCTAAAAATGCACCAATCAGTGCTCTACGTCTAGCTAAAGGATTGTAAATGCACCAATCAGCACTCTATAAAAATGCACCAATCAGCGCTGTTTCTAGCTAAAGGTTTGTAAATGCACCAATCAGCAATCTGTAAAATGGACCAAACAACACTCTGTAAAATGGACCAATCAGTGCTCTGTAAAATGGACCAATCAGCAGGACGTGGATGGGTACAAATAAGGGAATAAAAACTGGCCATCCCAGCAAGCAGTGGCAACCTGCTTGGGTCCCCTTCCACACTGTGGAAGCTTTGTTCTTTTGCTCTTCAAAATAAATCTTTCAGCTGCTCACTCTTTGGGTCTGCACTACCTTTATGAGCTGTAACACTTGCTGTAGGGTCTGTGGCTTCATTCCTGAAGTCAGCAAGACCAAGAACCCACTGGGAGGAACAAACAACTCCAGGCATGCCACCTTTAAGAGCTGTAACACTCACCACATGGGTCTGCGGCTTCACTCCTGAAGTCAGTGAGACCACGGACCCACCAGAAGGAGGAAACTCTGGACACATCTGAACATCTGAAGGAACAAACTCTAGACACACCATCTTC
Source organism: Mandrillus leucophaeus (assembly GCF_000951045.1). Taxonomy (NCBI): domain Eukaryota; kingdom Metazoa; phylum Chordata; class Mammalia; order Primates; family Cercopithecidae; genus Mandrillus; species Mandrillus leucophaeus. The sequence goes on from NW_012104009.1 coordinate 1,331,952, forward strand.
AAGAACTGTAACACTCACCATGAGGGTCCGTGGCTTCATTCTTGAAGTCAGCAAGACCAAGAACCCACCGGAAGGAGCCAATTCCGGACACATAACCATTATTATTATCTTTATTTTACCAATTAAAAACACTGAGGCAGAGAAAGGTTAAGCAACTTGCCCAAGGTTACATATCTCTTAAGTAGTAGAACTGGAATATGGGCCCAAGGACTAGCTTGAGAACTCTTCCTTTTTAACTCTGTTTTTGTCATTCCCATTTTCAGTGCTAAGAATTAGGTTTAAAAGAATTTAAGTACAGTTGGCCCTATGCATCCATGGGTTCCATATCTGTAGATTCAACCAACAGTGGAATGAAAAGGTTTAGGAAAAAAAAAAATTTGTACAAAATCCCAAAAAGCAAAACTTGAGTTTGCCATGCACTCAGAGCTACATACAATCCACACAAATGAAGTAATGTGTTGACCTTGTATTGGGTATTATAAGTAATCTAGAGATCATTTAAAGTATATGGGAGGATGTACATAGGCTATATGCCATTTTATATCAGGGACTTGAGCTTCCTTGGATTTTGGTATTGGGGGGGTTCTGGAACCAATCTCCTACGGATACTGAGGGAAGACTGTAATTTGTCTAAGTCACACAGCTTATAAGTAATTGTATTTGTTTCTAGGGCTACCATAAGCAAGTACCACAAACTAAGTGGCTTAAACAACACAAATTTATTTTTTCCCAATTCTGAGGGCTGGAAGTCCAAACTCAGTGTTGGCAGGGTAGGTGTCTCCTGAGGGCTGTGAAGAAAGGATCTGCTCCAGGCCTCTTTCCAGGCCTGTAGATGGTCTTCTTCATGTTCATATGGTATTCTGCTTGAACGCAAGTCTGTCTCCAAATTTCCCCTTTTTATAAAGACACCAGTCATACTGCATGAGGACCCAGTCTAATAACCTCATCTTAAACTAATTATCTCTGTAAACACTCTGCCTCCAAATATGGTCCATTATGGGATCTCAGGGATTAGGAATTTAACATATAAATGAATTTAGGAGGACCCAATTCAACCCATAACAGTAATGGATCTAGGACTCAAATCTAAGGGTTCTGACAATATAATCAGATTGATAAAAACCCCATTCTTTCAGGAACTCAAACGTAAAGATCACCTACATAAAACCACAGCATCCACAGATGTGCGGTGACCAGTGGCAGAGATGAGCTCAGATCATTGTCATCCAGACTCCCCTAAATGGGGACTGTGTTCTTTCTGGGACACTATTACATACACATTCAGGATACTAGTTCTCCAAGTGAAGGAAAATGATGGATGGATGAAATGACCATTTCTCTTCTGTTAGTCACAGACCTTTCTTTTGACAGTAAATTCTGAGAACTTATCTAGGCTGCACATCACTTAAATCATATCTCTTAAGTCACTTTATCAATAGTCACAATTCTGAACCTAAGGCAGGTCCCCCAAGAGATGCTGCCACCTGTATAGAAACACTTACATTATACTCCAGCCAAAGCCCTGTAAAGACTAAGTGGCTTTAAATTAACCCAGATTCTTTTTCTTAGCATTTCATGATTTCCCTTTCTGCTAATAGACTTATAATCCTAAATTTATATTTTCTCAAATAAAAGAGTTTTGCATTTTTCAGCAGCTAGGAGATGTGATTCTGGTGGCCTAAAAAGCAGATGCTTCTTTTATGAAAGGATAGAAAGCTCAGGGCTCCAATGTCTCCCTTAATATCATTTTACACTTCTATTATGTACTTATAACTATTGTTATGGGGGAAAAATGAATGATTTCAAATGCTAAGCCAGTATTTTTAAGTCTCTTATTAGCAAGCTTATTCTACAAGATTAGTCTTGGTATTTCACAAAACTTAAAGTAATTATTTAAATTAGGGTCTTAAGCAGGAGATATACTTTACACATATATTTTCAACACTGCTATACCTGTTCACAAACAAATATAAAAATAAGACCATGTGTTTTTAATTATGGTATAACAATAATAGTAATACTAGATACTTTGAGACTACAAAGCCAACTTTCTCATATAAGCAAGCTTTTGCTATTATTTTCTGAGATTTTTGCCATACTTCTTAACTTTTTAGAGACCTTGTATACATCTTATCCAGTATACATTTTATCTATTCCGTAAGCAACTGTGCAATATATTTTTCATTTTCCCTATTTTACAGATGAAGAGAATAACACCCAAAAGACTAAGTAACATTCTGGGAATAATATTCAGTGTGGAAATCAACACTTGAAGCCTGATTCCTATTTCTGGGTTCTTAACCACAGGATGGGGTGCCAGAGAGACAGCTAGTCAAGAAAGGCTAGACTTTGAATTTAGAAGTGAAGGAAGAGTTTTACATAGACTTGAGTAGACAAAAGGACTAGGACTGATCTCAAGGACTTGTGGCTAAAGTAGGAGAGGTCAATTCTGGCAAGTGCTCAGAGTTAAGCATCAACATAAAGTCAGGAAGATCACTATGAGCAGACTTGCTGAGCTCCAAGACTCAGATGGAAGCTGGTTTTTTTGGTTTGTTTTTTGGTTTTTTTTTTTTTTGCCTGATTAAAGTTGTCTGCTGGTAGTCCTTGATCTGCGGGTACTGATTGTGGTTTAATGAGGATAATGAGGCTTGAAGTGGTTCTTTCCTTTCAGCAAAGAAAGAGATATGAGTATTAATCCATGGTATTTCCGGACTAAAACAGGGAGGAGCTAGAGAATTGATTGCAAATTGCTCCAGCACAAATCTCCCTTTGAAGGCTCCTTCTTTCCAAGAATGAACTGCTGGATTAAATTGTTTATTGGTCTTTCCAAACCCAGGAGTCTACATTAAGATTCCAGTCACTGAATGTCTTCAACATTCTGGTCAATTCAACCCCTTTCCTATTTCTTCCTTTGTTTGTTTATATATTTGCCAGAAAAATTTTTGTAAGTACTCCTTTCAAAATTCAGCAGGCAATTCAATTATTGCTAAATAAGACGCGTGGTACTTCATAGGCAAAATGATATTTAGGTGATTGTGATATGTCTTATAAATTCATATTTACAATTTATAAATATATTATTTACAAGCAATTTATAAATATATTTATGGTATTTATACATTAATGTGTATAAAAAGAAGTGCATTTTCAAATCAAGGTGTACTTCTTATATCGTGATTAGCCTCACATTAGTTAAATACATAACACTTTCTTCCTAGTTCAAAAGATTTATGACGGTTCGTTATCCTAAGAGCACAATGGTCAGTAAGAATGCTGTTTCTGTGACACCCACCCCAGCATGGTGTCTACACCTATTTTTTTCCTTCTTACAGAGTGCTATTTTCAGCATTCCTGTCAAGATCTATTGCCCTTTTTAGTGATAATGAGGTGAAGAGGGAAAAGAAAACCATTAAGGATCACTCATCTGTTCTTCAGATTTTCAAGTTGGTCATTCAACTGAAAGGTGATTCTGCAACAGATAGAGGCATGTTGTTGATGCAGGGTTCAGTTCCAGAGGCAATTGAAACCTTACTGTCTAATACATATTGGCCTTGCACACAAGACAGCTTCAGATAGCTTCCATTATCCTTCAGTAATTTAAGGGGCAATCCTAATTCAACAGGTCTAAAGGAAGCATTTCCCCCCAAATAACAAAATAGATAAGCTACAGTTTCTCATTTGAAGAGGAATCAGGGGGTTAAGTTGTTTGGTTTTGTTCAAAGGGAGAAGTAAAGGAAACACAACTCAAAGGAAAATACAAAGGGGTTATTTATCATTTGGAGTTAACAGAGTCACATAGATTTTTCTAGGCAAAGCTGCTTTAGTGGCACATAGCAGAGGTCCATGCAAGCCAGCTCAAATATGTCAGATCTAACTGACGTGGCACAAAAAGGTAGAATTACACATCACTGAATAAGATGGGAAACAGCTGGAAATGAGTATCGTTGAAGCTGCATCTCCATCCCTCTTCGTCTCTGCCTCTCTGTGCTTCTCTCTGCTCTTTTTACTCACTTTATTTTTTTTCTATCTCTTTTTACATCTGGATTTAGCTCATCAGGATTTCAGTGTTAGCCCTTAACCTACATGATCTTTTATCTCAGTCTTTCAGTCTCCCAATTCCAAATTTCCAAGAAGGAATGTTAATGGATCAATTGGAAACAGATGTTCGTGCCTGATTAAGTAGCCCTTGTAGGGATATTGATCACATAACACAAACCTGACTACCTGGATGGGTCAGTTTTGGAACCAAATTGCACTTCCTCACATGTCTGCTATATTGAGAAGTCACTTGCATCAAATTTAAGTCACTGCCTTCTTACAAAACTAGGAAATTACTGCCTTATTTACCATAAACAACAGGGAATATCTCTGCCTTGGATTTCTACTCTGCCACATAGACCAGCAGCTTCTCTTGTACTACTATGGTGGAAAGAGTTACAAACCAAATATAGCAATCTGGGATGTTTCATACCCAGTCAACCTCCAGGTTGTATGGTCTTGATTAAAAATACTTCACCTCTCTCTGAGCCTATGACTTGGAAAGGGGGGGGAAGAGAGAGAGATACATTCCTTCCCAATTAAATGTGTTGTAAACATCATGCTCAGTTATTTTGATAGAATCAGTACTAAACTCGGGTTGATACATGTTAGAGAAATTACTACCATTTCTCTCTTTATGAGATTGGCCTATTTCCTAATTACCTTCTCTCCCATCTCACTACATTTCATCCCACAGTGAACATCACTAATATTAGACTGTCTCTAGTGTCCTAAGCATGTCAAGAACGTTCCTCTGTGTCCTCGCTATTGCTGTTCTCTCAGCCAAGAATGCTCTTGGCACCATTCCCTGCTGTTGAAACACTGCTTATCCTTCAAGACCCAGTGAAAACATCACCGCCTCTCTGCAGCCTTTCCTGATAAAAATAATTAATTGTCCTTTTTATTTTTTCAAGCACAGGATACTAATGCACCTCTTCAAGCATGGATTTCATTTGGACTTAAACTAACTTTATTCGGTAATTTACTCTCTATTACTTTCTAAGTCACAAATGCCTAAAGCACATGGATTATTTCTTGGGCATCTATGTATCTCCCCAGGAGCACCTGGTAATTATTTAGAATAAAGTAGAGAATGAATGAATGAATGAATGAATGAATGAATGAGTGAGTGCATCTTCATTAAATAAAAAAAGCTGAAATCAGAAACCTAGTATTCATGAAAGCATAAAACATTTTATAGGTCAGGCCCAGTAGCTCACGCCTGCAATCCCAGCACTTTGGGAGGCCAAGGAGGAAGGATTGCTTGAGGAGGAGGAGTTCAAGGCTGCAGCTATGATCACACCACTGTACTCCAGCCTTGGTGAAACACAG
>NW_012104009.1:1337371-1345437 GCF_000951045.1 Mandrillus leucophaeus
TTCCTGTCAAGATCTATTGCCCTTTTTAGTGATAATGAGGTGAAGAGGGAAAAGAAAACCATTAAGGATCACTCATCTGTTCTTCAGATTTTCAAGTTGGTCATTCAACTGAAAGGTGATTCTGCAACAGATAGAGGCATGTTGTTGATGCAGGGTTCAGTTCCAGAGGCAATTGAAACCTTACTGTCTAATACATATTGGCCTTGCACACAAGACAGCTTCAGATAGCTTCCATTATCCTTCAGTAATTTAAGGGGCAATCCTAATTCAACAGGTCTAAAGGAAGCATTTCCCCCCAAATAACAAAATAGATAAGCTACAGTTTCTCATTTGAAGAGGAATCAGGGGGTTAAGTTGTTTGGTTTTGTTCAAAGGGAGAAGTAAAGGAAACACAACTCAAAGGAAAATACAAAGGGGTTATTTATCATTTGGAGTTAACAGAGTCACATAGATTTTTCTAGGCAAAGCTGCTTTAGTGGCACATAGCAGAGGTCCATGCAAGCCAGCTCAAATATGTCAGATCTAACTGACGTGGCACAAAAAGGTAGAATTACACATCACTGAATAAGATGGGAAACAGCTGGAAATGAGTATCGTTGAAGCTGCATCTCCATCCCTCTTCGTCTCTGCCTCTCTGTGCTTCTCTCTGCTCTTTTTACTCACTTTATTTTTTTTCTATCTCTTTTTACATCTGGATTTAGCTCATCAGGATTTCAGTGTTAGCCCTTAACCTACATGATCTTTTATCTCAGTCTTTCAGTCTCCCAATTCCAAATTTCCAAGAAGGAATGTTAATGGATCAATTGGAAACAGATGTTCGTGCCTGATTAAGTAGCCCTTGTAGGGATATTGATCACATAACACAAACCTGACTACCTGGATGGGTCAGTTTTGGAACCAAATTGCACTTCCTCACATGTCTGCTATATTGAGAAGTCACTTGCATCAAATTTAAGTCACTGCCTTCTTACAAAACTAGGAAATTACTGCCTTATTTACCATAAACAACAGGGAATATCTCTGCCTTGGATTTCTACTCTGCCACATAGACCAGCAGCTTCTCTTGTACTACTATGGTGGAAAGAGTTACAAACCAAATATAGCAATCTGGGATGTTTCATACCCAGTCAACCTCCAGGTTGTATGGTCTTGATTAAAAATACTTCACCTCTCTCTGAGCCTATGACTTGGAAAGGGGGGGGAAGAGAGAGAGATACATTCCTTCCCAATTAAATGTGTTGTAAACATCATGCTCAGTTATTTTGATAGAATCAGTACTAAACTCGGGTTGATACATGTTAGAGAAATTACTACCATTTCTCTCTTTATGAGATTGGCCTATTTCCTAATTACCTTCTCTCCCATCTCACTACATTTCATCCCACAGTGAACATCACTAATATTAGACTGTCTCTAGTGTCCTAAGCATGTCAAGAACGTTCCTCTGTGTCCTCGCTATTGCTGTTCTCTCAGCCAAGAATGCTCTTGGCACCATTCCCTGCTGTTGAAACACTGCTTATCCTTCAAGACCCAGTGAAAACATCACCGCCTCTCTGCAGCCTTTCCTGATAAAAATAATTAATTGTCCTTTTTATTTTTTCAAGCACAGGATACTAATGCACCTCTTCAAGCATGGATTTCATTTGGACTTAAACTAACTTTATTCGGTAATTTACTCTCTATTACTTTCTAAGTCACAAATGCCTAAAGCACATGGATTATTTCTTGGGCATCTATGTATCTCCCCAGGAGCACCTGGTAATTATTTAGAATAAAGTAGAGAATGAATGAATGAATGAATGAATGAATGAATGAGTGAGTGCATCTTCATTAAATAAAAAAAGCTGAAATCAGAAACCTAGTATTCATGAAAGCATAAAACATTTTATAGGTCAGGCCCAGTAGCTCACGCCTGCAATCCCAGCACTTTGGGAGGCCAAGGAGGAAGGATTGCTTGAGGAGGAGGAGTTCAAGGCTGCAGCTATGATCACACCACTGTACTCCAGCCTTGGTGAAACACAGTGATAATCTGTCTCAGAATTTTGTTTTTTGTTGTTGTTTTTTTTTTTTAACATACACTTTGGAAATTTCTTCATGATGCAATGAGGTAACAGAATGCCAAGATTATTTTTACAAATACTTTGGTTACTCAAACTTATCAGTATTATATCTAATGATGGCTACCAATCCAAGTGAGAAGGTCAACAAGAAATCAGTAAAATAATCTTTTTCTACACTTTTATAATATGGTATTGTATTCACATAGCTAAATGTTAGAAATTAATTTCCTTTGCTCATTGCCATGTGTCATCATGAACTGTAATGAAAATGTTAAGTGTTCTATATTCAAAGTCTTCTAAAATGCAAATATTTTATCTATTTTGCTTTTTAAGCCTGCTCTTTAACCATGAGTACTCAACCTTGCTGAATTTCTGACCTTATCCTCAACATCAGTTTAACTAGTTGTTCTAGTTTCATCTTGTAAAAATGTGGCAAGGTCAGTGTGCTGGAATGTAACACTGTCAACTCCTGCTGACTTGAACTCCATGACTGCATGTAGTTAGTTCTATAAAGACAAGTTATGTTCTTCTTTTGGGTATTGCTCAATTGCATGAATATATGTCTACAGATCTTGGGCTGCAATGGAGAAACTCTTCTGAGGCATGTTTAGAAAATACCAACACTTCAGTACATAGGTTTGTAATCAAACCCTTATTCTGTTGTGCTGTGGCCCTAGGGCTGCTGGACTTTAAAAATGAATGAGCAAAAGATGACGAGACACTACAGCTGGGAGACACTACCACAGACATTAGAAACACAAATTCTGTTATGTAAAAGAAACAAATCACTGGGCACCAACATATTCTAAAGAAAAACTCCTTATTATTCACCTGCCTCTGCATTCATTGTACACTCACTAAAACTGCCTTCTAGCTATTAATTTTATAATAATAGGAAGGTTTATCTGAATGAGGGAATTGAATATTCCAGTTAATGGTAAAGAATATTACTTTTAAATTAATGCATCTACCTTAATTTATTCCTCAGTCTTCCATAAGTTAAAATGAATAAGTTGTTCTTAATCCAGGCAACAGAAAGTACCTTGACAAAGATATAATTATAGACATGCAAATTAAGTATCACATGCTGAACCTTAGGAAAAAATGTATGAAAATGTTGTCAAGCACTGAGACCTCCCAACAATCTCTATTGGTAAAGCAAACTCATCATTACCCTCTTTGTCACAACTGCATAGCTTATTCAATTTTCATAAACTGAACCTACCTATTTAACCAGCATACAGATCAATATACAACATTTCAGTAACTAATACACCCTCTTCCAGTCAATAACTCCCTGATAAGGGTTTATCTTACTATTACATAGTTTTGCCTGGTTTTGATGCTTATAGCAACAAAATTATATAGTGCCTTATCTTTTGGGTTTGACTTTTTTCAGTCAACATTATATTTGTAAGATTCATCTATACAGTTGTCTGTAGTTGTTCATTCTTATTACTGTATAGTAGTATTTCATTCTATACTGTATCACAATATATTAACCAATTGTCCTGTCAATGTACTTTCAGATAGTTTCTGATTTGGAACTAATACAAATAGTGCTATCAGCATGTTTTAAGATATATTTTTAGAAGCAGAGGAGCTATGTATGCATGTGATCAGCTTTAGTAGTATTGCCAAAAACTGGTCTTTTGAGGAGTTGTACTAGCTTCCCTTTTACAAGCAATGTGAATTATAATTACTACCTATCTTCATCAGTGCTTTATTATCCTCTTTTAATCTACAATAAATAGTATGTCCCTGTGTGTTTACCTAGTAAATTGATCTCCTACAAATATTTTTAAATAAAAATGTTATCAACTAAGTACATAATTTGTTGCATCAAATGTTGCATTAAATTGCCATTGCTATATGAGCTGTTATGTATTACAATCAATGATGCAGAGGTTTGGGTAAAAATTTGTATTCTAACTAATGACTGGCAAACAGCATCTTACAACAATAACTTCCTGTCAATTACAGCCTTAAGGCAAAATGGAAAATTTAGAAACTTCATTCATTTCTTCAAAACAAAAGAAAGAAATAATTTTTACCATACTTTAAAATATGAAACTCACTTATTCAAAAAGAAAGTTCAGGAAATTTGATTAGAAAATTTAAAAGTCCCTAATGAGAATTCCTTTCCAGCTTGACAGTGATTAAAAGAATATCATCATTCAGAACATAGCTGTCCATGAATGAAAAATTCTTGTCTCTGAGAAAGAATGTTGAAGCCAATTATGCAAATATGCAGAAGGGAGAAAGACGAGATTTTAAACCTCTTAATATGACCGAAGAGCACATTTTCAAACCAAACTCAGCTTTTAGGCTTTTATTCTATAAATATATAAATCTTAAAAACAAAGACAAAACAAAAAAAAAAATATGTACACACCAATTTTCTGATGTTAATCTAAGACAACTGTGACCCCTACTGTCCACATGTGTTTGCACATTTAAATTCTCAAGGAAAATTTCAGCATGGTTACTGAATATTCTTTGAGATTCTGGTTTAAAAGGCTGCTAGACTAACAGCCAATGCAAGATCTAAAAATATGCCTCTAATTCTGAAGACAGGGACAATTCATTAAAATTTAAAGGAAGTGTATATATGTCAGCATGTAATAGCTCTACTTTTCCTTCAATCTTTCATTCAGACTAGTCATGGGATTGCACCTGTCCCTCTCATGCCCTCATTTGTGTACAGCTAACATTTTAACATGAAAAGAGTGTCCTGATACATTCAGTTTAAAGGAATATATTGAAAAAGGTTGTCTCACAGCAACCACAACCCCTATTTTGATTGGTTTTTTAGGTTTCTTGGTTCAAACTCAGGAGTTAATACAAGTTGTTCCATGTACAGAAAGGTGCACTTACAGGTAGATTAAGTATATTAGTAGGTTTGCAGGATACCTGGGTGGGACTTTTATGTGACATTCGATGAGAAAGGTTAACTGGACATCTCATCACACCAAAGCAATGTTTACTTTCATGTGCAGTTTGAGATGAAGGGTGTGGAAAAACAGAATTGATATTTAGTGAGCATTTTCTATTTAATAGTCACCATGCTAAGGGCTTTATACTTATTTTCTTAAGTTAATATTTGGAGCTTTATGAGCTATTGATTATGATGTCACTGTCAGAAAATCTGAGCAAATTGCCTAAGGTTACACAGGGATTAAGTGGAAGAGCCAGGATTCAAACCCAAGTCTACCTGGTTCCAAAGCGTAGGCTCTCACATTAAACGATTCTGCCCTTCACATCCTATTATATTTAAGATTCAGAAAACAGCACAGAAAAACAGGGTGAAAAAAGCCATTTCTTCAAAGATCAATAGAACATGTTTTTCTAACTCTATGAATTAAAGTCAATAAATACTTATTGCCACTATGTAGCTAAAATATTGCCTTATTCTAAAGAGAAATCAAAGGACCTTTTAACATCAAAAGTCATGTAAAGAACAAAGGTAGGTAAGTCCCAAAGGACCTAGACAAAAATAAGTAAGTCCCAAAGAGGGAAAATACTTAATAAATACTTGAAAATGTGTTTAGCTCTTATCATTAAAAGATATACATTAAAACAATAAGGAGATAACAGTTTTCATTTTTCACATTGGCTAAAATTAACATTTTGCCCTAGTAAGTATTTGTGAGGATATACAATATGGAAATTGATTGTGCCTTATCCTCTACGGTAGTTTAACCTTCTGGATGTCCTGTCTCATGCCTATAATCCCACCATTTTGGGAGCCTGAGGCAGGAGGATCACTTGAGGCCAGGAGTTTGAGGCTACAGTGAGCTATGATCCTATTACTGCATCCAGCCTGGGTGACAGAGTGAGACCCCATCTTTTTAAAAATAATTAAATAAAAATAAATAAATAAATAAATAAATAAATAAATAAATAAAATGGTTCAACCTGTTACAAGTTGGGGTCAATTTAGTAAAGTCTAATAAAATTGAAGAGGAATATATCCCATGATCCAGCAGTTTTATTTCTGATAACATAGCCTGAGAGAAATATAGTATCTTGTACAGAATATATATATATTCTTTGCAGCATTATTTTATTCACACACGCACACGCACACATACATACTTTTTTTTTTTTTTTCTTTTTTTGAAGCAAGGTATTGCTTTGTCACCCAAGCTGAAGTGCAGTGGCACAACCTCAATCTCCTAGTCTCAAGCGATCCTCCTGCCTCAGCCTCCTAAGTAGCTGGTACTACAGGTATGTACCACTACACCTGGCTAGTTCGTTTCTTTTTTTTTTTTCTTTAATTTTACTTTTCATAGAGACAGGGTCTCACTATATTACCCAGGTTGTTCTTGAGCTCCTAGCCTCAAGCAGTTCTTCCCCCTTGGCCTCCCAAAGTGCTGGAATTACAGGCATGAGCCACTGTGCTCAACCATTCTGATGCTATTGTGTCTGAATTCCTGTCTCTATTTATTTTTCTCCAGGTTATGGGTCACTTTTTCTGCATATATTTTTTATATTATTGAATGCTAGATCTTTAAAACTTCTTCAAAAGGTATCCATTTTTTCTGGCAGGTAAGTTATTGAAGATCACTTTGATAATTTCAAGCCTTATTTTTAATATCTTTTTGGGGATCTCAAGAGAAGACTTCAGGATTAATTTAGTTGTTTTTTAAGTCATGACTATTCTGTAGTCTCTACTAAATGCTCCATGTGTTAAGATCTCTCTGCTTTGGCTGGTGAAAACTCAAATAACTCCCAGCCTTGTGTGAAACCTGAGAATTCTTCAGCTTTCAGTTCCTTAATAATTCTTCTTCCCACAGAACTTGTTCTTGTCTGACCTCGTAGGGTTTTACCCTAGGCATGCTTGGATTTGTGTTTATCTATAGTTTCAATGGGTTCCCTACACAGTTTTCTGGTACTTTTTCTCTGTGCAGCTCTTTCCTATTGGGCACTATGCCCAAAAAAGTTCTGTTTAGGTTTTCCTTTTCTCTTCCATAGCCTGAAAATTACCTCTAGGCAGAAAGTCAAGCCTTTCTCTGTAGGGATACAACTGTCTTGTTTTTCTCTCTCAGGGATCATAGTCTCATGCTGCCTGCTTTCTAATGTATAAAAATGCTTGTTTGCTACAGGTTTTGCAGTTTTCTAATTTGTTTGTGATGGAAGACTCATTTTAAATCCTTTTACTCATTCATAGCTGAAAGCTAAAGTTGAATTTCATTTTTTTGCAATATGTAATAGAAAATGTGGGATCACAGTGGGGTATTAATACTAGTGCATATTGATAGGTAAAATACAATGAACAGATAGCATGTGATAAAGTATAAAGAAGACAGATAATTGCTAGAGCCAGTTCCTTACATGGGAAAAGGCAAGAGGATGCAGTTTGTGTAGAACAAGTGTGGTCTACCTTAGATAAAATCATGGACAGGACATTTTAAGTGTGAGAGTATAGAAGAGGAAGTATTCGAAGTCTGAGGGAAGAGAAAAAATTGTGAAATTGTCCAGAAAAGTAGAAGAGTGAATTAACTGGGAAAACAAAGTAGGGTTTCCAAACAGCAATAAAGGCCAACCTGAGGTTAGTAGTCATGAATTTAAAATGAGAATAGAAATGCTGCATGTTTCCTACCAGTCATGTGTAGCACTGCAGCTGCAGACTCGAGGGAGGCAAAGATTTTGATTTCAACAGGGCTAAAATTTTTCCTTGGCAATCTAGAATTATGTACTTTTCTATTTCATTTACTTACCTTTTAATTTATGTGTTCATTCCCTTGGTGCATATATTCATGGTGACTGTAATATAAAATACATTATCTCAGAGTTCAATCACACCATATCTTAAATTACTTCATTTGTGACTTTTCAACATTTAAGGATTGATAGCTATTCATTATGTACTGAAGCATACTCAAATCTCACCACTTGAAAACAATATTCCAAATAATTTTGTTACATAATTCTCTGTTTTTTATTTTTTCAACCTGACCTGATTTGTCTCCAAGGGGGAAAATATCAATAAAATATACATAC
>NW_012104009.1:1347347-1350362 GCF_000951045.1 Mandrillus leucophaeus
CCTGAGAATTCTTCAGCTTTCAGTTCCTTAATAATTCTTCTTCCCACAGAACTTGTTCTTGTCTGACCTCGTAGGGTTTTACCCTAGGCATGCTTGGATTTGTGTTTATCTATAGTTTCAATGGGTTCCCTACACAGTTTTCTGGTACTTTTTCTCTGTGCAGCTCTTTCCTATTGGGCACTATGCCCAAAAAAGTTCTGTTTAGGTTTTCCTTTTCTCTTCCATAGCCTGAAAATTACCTCTAGGCAGAAAGTCAAGCCTTTCTCTGTAGGGATACAACTGTCTTGTTTTTCTCTCTCAGGGATCATAGTCTCATGCTGCCTGCTTTCTAATGTATAAAAATGCTTGTTTGCTACAGGTTTTGCAGTTTTCTAATTTGTTTGTGATGGAAGACTCATTTTAAATCCTTTTACTCATTCATAGCTGAAAGCTAAAGTTGAATTTCATTTTTTTGCAATATGTAATAGAAAATGTGGGATCACAGTGGGGTATTAATACTAGTGCATATTGATAGGTAAAATACAATGAACAGATAGCATGTGATAAAGTATAAAGAAGACAGATAATTGCTAGAGCCAGTTCCTTACATGGGAAAAGGCAAGAGGATGCAGTTTGTGTAGAACAAGTGTGGTCTACCTTAGATAAAATCATGGACAGGACATTTTAAGTGTGAGAGTATAGAAGAGGAAGTATTCGAAGTCTGAGGGAAGAGAAAAAATTGTGAAATTGTCCAGAAAAGTAGAAGAGTGAATTAACTGGGAAAACAAAGTAGGGTTTCCAAACAGCAATAAAGGCCAACCTGAGGTTAGTAGTCATGAATTTAAAATGAGAATAGAAATGCTGCATGTTTCCTACCAGTCATGTGTAGCACTGCAGCTGCAGACTCGAGGGAGGCAAAGATTTTGATTTCAACAGGGCTAAAATTTTTCCTTGGCAATCTAGAATTATGTACTTTTCTATTTCATTTACTTACCTTTTAATTTATGTGTTCATTCCCTTGGTGCATATATTCATGGTGACTGTAATATAAAATACATTATCTCAGAGTTCAATCACACCATATCTTAAATTACTTCATTTGTGACTTTTCAACATTTAAGGATTGATAGCTATTCATTATGTACTGAAGCATACTCAAATCTCACCACTTGAAAACAATATTCCAAATAATTTTGTTACATAATTCTCTGTTTTTTATTTTTTCAACCTGACCTGATTTGTCTCCAAGGGGGAAAATATCAATAAAATATACATACATTGCTTTCTGATACTATATTGATAGTTAAAACAAATCACTTAAAGCACATGATATCCATTTTAAAGTTAGTGCAATTTTATTTTCAGGAAAATAAGATTCTTAATCCATAGTAGAACATTATTATATTAAATATTTATAGAATATATTTTTATTACTGCCTTGGCCACTTTTAACTGATTTATAGATAGCAGAAATTTACTATATAATCATTTTGAAAATATTAAGGGACACAACTACACCAATCCATTATTACATTACACATACTTTGAGTGTTATTCACTCATTTAAAAGTGATAATAACACAGCAATTTCAAAGTTTTTCTCTCTTACTTCAGGCATGGAGGCATTTTATGGCTTATTTCTCAATTTAAGGATTCATCATTTGGGGGCAGGGGCTTCAAGTCACAAAAGTATGTTTATGCTCTCTGTATATCCTTAACTTTTAAACTTAGGATAGTATCTTTAAACTTTTAAACTTTCAAAGTATCACCTATACATGAATATATATTATTATATAATAAATCAGGACATGGACCAAATAGAAGATAAATTATTCTATAAATTGAAATCTTAGCAATATCCACAGTTTCTTCATAAATCATTTTCTATTCTTCTAAAGTCATAAATTATAGAAATATAATGAATTTCTAAACTCTTCAAGGCCAAGACCTATGGTCTCAATAACAAAGAAATGCTATTCTTCTTGAGGATACATTGTTTTCTCCAGTGAAAATCAATCCTCTAATTCTTTTCTTTTTCTATTTTTTTTTCTTACTTTTCTTTATTTCTTCTTTAAAAAAATGGGATACATGTGCAGAGCATGCAGGTTTGTCTGCCATGGTGGTTTGCTGCACCTATTGACCTGTCCTCTAAGTTCCCTCCTCTCACCCTACACCCCCAACAGCCCCTGGTGTGTGTGGTTCCCCTCTCTGTGTCCCTATGTTCTCATTGTTCAACTCCCACTTATGAGTGAAAACATGCAGTGTTTGGTTTTCTGTTCCTGTGTTAGTTTGCTGAGGATGATGACTTCTAGCTTCATCCATGTCCCTGCAAAGGACATAATTTGATTCTTTTTTACAGCATAGTATTCCATGATATATATGTACATTTTCTTCATCCAGTCTATCATTGATGGGAATTTGGGTTGGTTGCCTTTGCTCTTGTAAATAGTGCTGCAATAAATATACATGTGTATGTGTCTTTATAGTAGAATGATTTATATTCCTTTGGGTATATACCCAGTAATGGGATTGCTGGGTCAAGTGGTATTTCTGGTTCTAGATCCTTGAGGAATTGCCTTACTGTCTTCCACAATTGTTGAACTAATTTACATTCCCACCAACAGTGTAAAAGGGTTCCTATTTCTCCACAGCCTCGCCAGCATCTATTGTTTCCTGACTTTTTAAAATAATCGCCATTTTGACTGGTGCAAGATGGTATCTCGTTGTGGTCTTGATTTGCATTCCTCTGATATCAGTGATGTTGAGTTTTTTTTTCATGTTTGTTGACTGTATAAATGTCTACTTTTCAGAAGTGTCTGTTCATATCCTTTGTCCACTTTTTGATGGGTTTGTTCTTGTGTGTGTGTGTGTGTGTGTGTGTGTATACATATATATTCAGATAAAAGTATATATATATATATTTTGAGACAAAGTCTTGCTTTGTTGCCCAGGTTGGAGTGCAGTGGCTTGATCTCGGCTCACTGCAACTTCTGCCTCGTGGGTTCAAGCAATTCTCCCACCTCAACCTCCTGAGTA
>NW_012104009.1:1353077-1359275 GCF_000951045.1 Mandrillus leucophaeus
TTTTTTTGGTTGGTTGGTAGGCTATAAATTACTGCCTCAATTTCAGAGCTTGTTAGTTGTTTATTCAGGATCAATCCTCTAATTCTAAAGAACTATATAACTTAAGAGCTAGAAAAGGCCACTTCATTCTTTATGTAGTGTTTAGACTTTTATTGTTTTGACTGCCTTCCTACAAACATATTCAGTTTTGCAAAATGTTGCACTACAAAGTGGAAACAATTA
Organism: Mandrillus leucophaeus; assembly: GCF_000951045.1. Taxonomy (NCBI): domain Eukaryota; kingdom Metazoa; phylum Chordata; class Mammalia; order Primates; family Cercopithecidae; genus Mandrillus; species Mandrillus leucophaeus. The sequence goes on from NW_012104009.1 coordinate 1,353,300, forward strand.
TTTAGAGAGGTTCTGACAAATACAATAAGACCAGTGGAATCATCATCTTCTTTATACTGAACACATTACTTCAATCTAACTAATGCCTTGACTCTGACAACAACATCACAACATGGACTCATTTGTGGAAGGTGCTACCTATCTGGCAGTGCCCTAGCAGGCTAGTTTGCTGACCTTGGTCCCATTGTGGGTCTTGAAATTGCCCTATAATTGGCTCCAGCCCTTCTTAACTGTGATCTGAGAGCACGCCTGCCCACCCAAGAACCTACCAGGACACATGCCTATCTGTGACCCTGGAGAGAGGCCTGAAGATCTCTGTCTCAGCTGTGGACCCTGAAACAACCCTGTGTCTTGCTTCCAATATTGGCATCAGCCCCTTTCAGTCATGGGCCAGGGCAGTGCAACCTGTCCAGAGACCCACCCAGTGATCCAACAAGAGCCTTCCCAGAGACGCTGAGGTAGCCACACCCATCAGTTCACCTAGTAACAGGACCACCACCTATAAACCCTGAAGTGGGCCCTCATTCCAGTACCAGCCTAATGGACCAATGTTCTGGAGACAGCCCTGTGCACAGAGGTGCCTTAAATTAAGGCACTCACATAACCAAGATCCTTGAAGCAATCACATTGACATGGAAACCTAACAGGAAAAGATTTTAACTTGCCAAAGCCAGTTTGAAAAGACTAAAAGAGGTGTTTATGCCTTCAAATGCACAGACATCAATATGTAAGGCCACATGGATAACAAAAAAAAAAAAAATCAGGCAAACAGAACACCAACAAAGGAAACTAATAAAGCTCTGATACTTGAACCCAAAGAAATGGAGATACATGAGCAGCTTGAAAAAGAATTCAAAATAATTACCTTAAGCTCCATGATGTGCAAGAAAATACAGATAGACAAATAAATAAAATTAGAGAAATAATGTATGAACAAAATGAGAAGCTTTAATAAAAAAATAGAAACCATACAAAGAACAGAAGTTGCCACCATTTACGCATTATCTCTGCACTCTTATCCATAGACATTTGATTCCATAAACTTAGTACAACCCATTGTGTTTTTCACTATTAAAACTTCCTATTATTAAAGACAGTTATTTCAGTCACTAAAGACTTTCATATTTTAATATTATTCACATATTTGTTTTTATTCACAAATATAACAAAAGCATCTTTCATGCAGTTATTCAAGAGGTATTATCTAGTGTTTTCTGTGTTTTAGGAACTGTTAACCATGTAGATTAATTCATCTCTTGCTCTCATAAGGCTTACTCTGTTTTTATTCAAATAGATAATTTAAATTGCTGAAGGGAGCTGATGCAACAGCTCTTCTGACAAGTCATCCCTGTCCTCTGAGGACAAAGTGCCCTCCTCTATGCTTCTGCAACTCAATGTATGCAGAATCCAGTATACAAGCTCTTTGCTCACAGCACTCAGCACAACACTGAACTCACGTATGATGTGTCTTCTCTACTACTGGATGCTGAATTTTGTATTTTTTTATCTCAGCATCTAAATCACCAAGTACTGTGTCTGGTTTCAGTACTTTCTGAATACACATTAGCTGAGCTATTGAATTGGACAAACCAAAGTACAGAGACATGGAGCATGATACCCACTCAAAAAAAATTAGCAATAATAAAGACTCTCCAGCTTTCTTCCCAATTACCACATTTTTTCAAAATAAATTTTATTGGCTACATTTAAGCTATAAAACATGAATGAACCTGGAGGACACTGGGCTAAGTGAAATAAACCAGATATAGAAAGAAAAATATTATATAATCATACTTACATATGGAATCTATAATAATTTTTTAAATCAAATATACAGAGCTAGAAAATAAAACAATGGTTACTATGGGCAGGGAGGTGGTGAAGATGTAGGTAAGGGGATATAAAGTAGTAGATATTTGGGTATTTTGGGGTTTTTATTTTTCAAAAAAAGAATTTATAGTCTCTTTTCAAATCATAAAAAGGATTAAATTCACTCATTTACTCACTTCTTTGTAGCTCTTTCCATATAGTTTCATGTATGCTAAATTCTACATCAGAAAATAAAAGTATTGATATTCCACAAAACATCAACTCCTGTCTCTATTTCAGGAAGTCAGATTAAGTTTGAAAATCCTCATTTCTTCCTGCTAGTTACTAGGAACCTTTTATGTTATCCACTAAGATGATTGTTATTAGCCTAAAAGAAATTCAATTTTGACTGCAGTTGTATTTCTCAGAACATGACTATATCAGTTATTTTTATGTTGTTTCCATTTTCTGTATTATTATTATAATATAATGACTGTTTGGGGGATGCATATTTGGATGATAATTTGAGATCATTTCTAGGTCCGCAACATAACTAGATAAGGAATTGCTGTTATCAGATGTACAAAAATCTGGGAACTAAGATGTGGCTATCAGAGCTCCTCAATTACTATCCACATGGCACCATCATATAGCTTGGGCTTCTCACAACATGGCTCCCTTCTCACAACAAAGGGAGCACTCCAAAAGCAAACATTCCAGAGGACAAGCTCCAGTGTGCAAGTTTTATCATGTCTTTCAATGCATGAAACTTGCTAATGTCCCATTGGGAAAAGTTAACCACCTGACAAAACTGAGAATGGGTAGAGGAGAGTTGTGCATCCAGCCAAGAGGCAGTGGGAGAGGTCTACATCAGCTGGGAGGAGTACTTGGCCACTGACATGGTTTAAAATTCAAGTACATGACACTAACAAAAATTAAACCAACTTTCAGTTGACTTTGTCATTATTTTTAAGTTCTCTACAGACAATGCCAGCATTCCAGGGCAGACCGTCCCCTTTTGGGGACAGAGACTCCATATGGCATAAATACAGGAAGCATAGTTTCTTTAGGGCCACCAAAATAACAATCTGCCAAAAAGTTTGAAAGTTATTTGAAGACAAAAGTCAATAAGTTTGAGCAATTGATTAAATATAGAGAATAAAGGAAAGCAATGAGTCAAAAGTTACAGTGGAGAGTGTCTAGCCTAAATGTCTTAGGGTATTGCTTGTCTCTCAAAATAAATAAATAAACAATTATAATCCCAAGGCCAGGAAACATTTTAGTAATATAAGATGTGTTTAGTGAGAAATGTTGATAAAATTTCTACGTAAAAATTCCCAAAATGTAATGAAAAATACATTTGCAATTTATGCTGGGGGGGAAATATGTGTTGCATGTATTGAAGCATGGAGAAAATAAAATGAGGAAAAGTGAAGAAAGATGAGGCACTGCAGCAGGGTGCTCACATTTTAAAACTAATAGGAGGGAATAAGTCAGGAAATAGGCTTCGTGAGAGGGCAGTAGAACCAAAAGAAAGAAACCAAAGAAGGAGAACGTGTCAATAAGAAGTAGATAGTTAATTAGGCAAAATGCTACGAAAAAAAATAGTAATAGTAATATCCAAAAATAGGCCAATTAACTTAGCTCTTGGGATGTCCCTTCTAACAAAACATTTCAGTTGAATAGTGTGGAAAAGTCAAGTTGTAGAAGGTTGAGGAGGAGCTATGACCATCTAACTAATGGCACCTGGCATTTGAGTGACCACTATGATGAGCTTAACATACAATATCTTATTTAATACAACAACGCTGAGAGGCAGGTGAGAATAACCACATTTCACTGTGTCAGAAAAATTATCTGAAGCTTGGAAACAGATAAAAGAAAGAACTGGATTATTTTTCGGTGCAGTACAGATTTGACTTTTTATTGTCTAACAATTTACGAGTTTGAGGGACAGAGGTTATCTTTAATATTTTGGCCCAGTAAAGATGCAAATAATTACTCTCTGGTGGAACAGACAATGTCTTTTGTATATTAACTAGCTTTGTGTCTAAAGTAGTTTCCTTGTAAAATTCTTAAATTGTTGGTTATACTTTAACATATTCTTTTGACTGGTCTTAATTGCAGTTTGACTGGTCCTTCTTTGCAGCTCCTTCATTGCATTCTAGAGGAAGTTGCTGTCAAGGACTGGGGTGGGGCGGGGGTGGTTACCCCCCAGGCTCATAGGTGTATCTACATTCCTAACTCTAGGGTCCTTATGGTGGGGTGTGGGAAGGAGAGAACCTTAGCTAAGAAACTCTTCTCCATTCTGACTCAGTATTTCTCTATCCCTAGCACTTCCCCCTCTCCCTTCTCCGGACACAGAGGGTTCATAAAATTGCAGATCCTGACCATTTTAGATTTTACATATAAGTGAGATTATGAAGTATTTGTATTTCTGTGTCTGACTTATTTCACTTAACATAATGTCCTCTAGTTTCATCCATATTGTCTCAAATAACAGGATCTCCTTCTTTTAAGGCTGAATGGTATTCCTTCGTGTGTGTGTGTGTGTGTGTGTGTGTGTGTGTGTGTGTACTGCACTTTATTCATTCATCATTGAATCATTGAATGTTTACATTGTTTCCATATTTTGGCTATTATGAATAATGCTGGAATAAACATGAAAGTGCAGATATGTCTTCGACATACGTATTTTATTTCCTTTCAGTATTTCCAGAAGGGAGCTTTCTGGATCACAAGGCAGTTCTTTTAATTCTTTGAAAACCTCCATGCTGCTGTCCATAATGGATGTATCATTTTACATTCACACCAACAGTGTACAAGGGTTCTCTTTTCTCCACATCCTCACCAAGAGTTATCTTTTGTTTTTTTGATAATAGCCATCCTAGTACATATGAGGTTATATATCATTGTGGTTTTGACTTACATTTCCCTGATGATTAGTGATGCTGAACACATTTTCATACACCTGTTGGGAACTCATAGTAGCAGACAATAGAATGATGGTTGCCAGGTACTAGGGGAGGAAGAAATAGGGTGAAACTGGCCAAAGGGTAGAAAATTTCAGCCAGGAAAGATGAATAATTTCTGGAGAGCTAATGTATAGCAATGTGATTTGTTTACAGTACTATAATATATACTTGAAATTTGCTAAGAGGGTAGATTGTAAGTGTTCTCACCACATACACACTGTTGAAATAAGTTTAGCCTAAAGCTGTCTCCTAACATATTGTAAGTTTGGACTAAAGGTTTCTCTGTACATTGTGAACTGTAACAAGTGGAGGTGTAACCAGACCATGGCCTGTGCTTGTGCCAATCACCAAGTTTTGGCCAACCAAATGTAGCTAACAGTCGGAACCCTGTTCAAATAAGGTAAATACTGAGCTGTAACCAATCCAGCTGTTTCCTTACCTCGCTTCCATTTTCTGTACATCACTTTCCTTTTTCTGTCCATAAATCTCCTTCCACCACGTGGCTGCACTGAAGTCTCCAAAACTACTCTGGTTGGGAAGAGTGCCCAATGTGCAAATCGTTCATTGCTCAATTAAACTCTTTTAAATTTAATTTGGCTGAAGTTTTTCTTTTAGCAACACAAAAAATGGTAACTGTGAGGTCATGCATATTCTGATTAGCTTGATTGTGGCAATTATTTTGCAATGTATATATATATCAAAATATCAAGTTGTACACCTTAAATATGTACAAGTTTTATTTGTGAATTATACCTCAATAATGCTAGAACAACAAAAAAAAATGCAGGAGCCTTTTGCTTGGGGCTCCTCAGCAGTGAGATAATTCTCCCTTGTCTATCATGTGTCCATTCAAGCCTCATCCGGTGCTGTCTTTTGGGAGAAAATAATATACTGGTGAACGATTGCCTCTCTTTTTTGCCTCTTGCTGGTGCTGTCAAAATACATAAAGAAAGACTTAATTGTTAGTTTCAGCTTGGCTTATTCTAATTGATCACCTCCATACCTGGCAGCTGATCATGTTCAAATCAAAATATTAGCAATTCGATTTAAACAAATTTCTGACAATTTGGACACTGGGAAACAGTTAGGATATAAAAAAGATGCCTTAAAAATTCTAACTTACATTCAATGTGTGATTACATTTTGCCAGGCATATAGTTCTTTTAAAGGATAAACTATTTATTTGGTAATT
>NW_012104009.1:1359325-1366347 GCF_000951045.1 Mandrillus leucophaeus
CCAAGTTTTGGCCAACCAAATGTAGCTAACAGTCGGAACCCTGTTCAAATAAGGTAAATACTGAGCTGTAACCAATCCAGCTGTTTCCTTACCTCGCTTCCATTTTCTGTACATCACTTTCCTTTTTCTGTCCATAAATCTCCTTCCACCACGTGGCTGCACTGAAGTCTCCAAAACTACTCTGGTTGGGAAGAGTGCCCAATGTGCAAATCGTTCATTGCTCAATTAAACTCTTTTAAATTTAATTTGGCTGAAGTTTTTCTTTTAGCAACACAAAAAATGGTAACTGTGAGGTCATGCATATTCTGATTAGCTTGATTGTGGCAATTATTTTGCAATGTATACATATATCAAAATATCAAGTTGTACACCTTAAATATGTACAAGTTTTATTTGTGAATTATACCTCAATAATGCTAGAACAACAAAAAAAAATGCAGGAGCCTTTTGCTTGGGGCTCCTCAGCAGTGAGATAATTCTCCCTTGTCTATCATGTGTCCATTCAAGCCTCATCCGGTGCTGTCTTTTGGGAGAAAATAATATACTGGTGAACGATTGCCTCTCTTTTTTGCCTCTTGCTGGTGCTGTCAAAATACATAAAGAAAGACTTAATTGTTAGTTTCAGCTTGGCTTATTCTAATTGATCACCTCCATACCTGGCAGCTGATCATGTTCAAATCAAAATATTAGCAATTCGATTTAAACAAATTTCTGACAATTTGGACACTGGGAAACAGTTAGGATATAAAAAAGATGCCTTAAAAATTCTAACTTACATTCAATGTGTGATTACATTTTGCCAGGCATATAGTTCTTTTAAAGGATAAACTATTTATTTGGTAATTACAGCAAGCACAAATAGGTGGAGGTGTTATATTGTGCTACTAACCTTACGGACAAAAAAGAAGTTAAAAATGGATGATAATAATCTGAACAGAAGGAAAATAAAAAGAAATCTGGGAAGAAATAGAAGCACTAGGGATATACCAATTTGATATCCCCTTTCTTAAGTTACCAACATGTTGTCAAGTAAACACGGGACACTTATACTTGCACATGGGTTTCGTAATGAGAGTAAGAGAGTGGTCAATATAAAGACAGAGACTTTTTCTTAGGATAAGTCTAGCATGTGTGCATGCATTCTGGTACCTGGAAAAAAAAATAGAATAGGGAGAGAACAACTGAAGATGACAGAAAAGAAGAGAAAACTCTTTTTCCAGAAAGAATTTTGGAGAAAGAAGGAGGGGGTCGGGTTGAAATCACAAGTGTGAAGGTCAGCACTATAAAAAGAAGAAGGTTGCCTTTTTCTCAAAGTCTGGAGGAAAGAAATAGGGAAAAGTAAAAGTGCAGGAATAATGAGAGGCAGTAGAGATGGATTTCAGCAGCTAACAAGGGGTGGAGGGATGGAGTTCTCACTCAGTGACCTCAATCTGCTCAGGAAAATCAGAGACAAGGTCATGCACTGAGGATGAAAAGATTTGAGGTTGATTGGAAGGGACAGGACTGGAGCAGCCACTCAGGTAATGCATTAGAGAGTGAACGTGAAATAAATAAGAGAATCAGTAAGCCAAGAAAAGAAAAGCAGTGTTGTTACTTGGTCTGACACTGTAGTCTGAGACTGAAATGCATAAAGAGGGATTGTTGGGACCCAGGATTGGGGGATTCTCAAGGTAGTCACAGGGCAGGGAAAGCAAGCCTGAGATTTGAGAATATTGAGAAAGAAACACCCCTGAAATGCCTGGTTAGAGCATTTAAACAGGGTGGTAGCAACAGCCTTGCTGTTGCTGCTATATGTTCCCATAGCATCCTGTAATTCCACCATCACAAGGGGATTTAATTGCGTATTTGGTAAGCCTCCTTCAACTCAGCTGTAAGCAACCCCAGTGCAGGGTTGTGACTCCCTTATTCATTCCTCAATGTGCAGCAAACAGCACCTGACCCACATGTAGAAAAGGGGGAATAAATAGTCATTTACATGAGCTTTGACCAACTGCATTGTAACCTTCTGGTATTTATACTATTCTGGATCCCGTTGTATGTTCTCTCCTGGGTTTTCTCCCTGCTGGAGGCTTTGATCTTCATGATTTGTATATGTCCTGATGCTGACCTGCCTACCTGGCTTTGTCTAGTATACTTGTCCCCACCTTTCAGACAGATTATCTATTCCAGAATCATTCTTCTCCCTTGGGTACTAGTTTCCAGCTATCCCTTTCCCAGCTCATTGCTTAAATTCACTCTATGTGCTGACTCTTTTTATGCCTAGCACCTGACTCTGGTGCAGTAATATCAATAGAGCAAGACAGGAAAACATCATGCTGAAACACAGACAGTGTCAAGAGACAGAACTAATCAAGTCAGAGTTAGAACCAGGGGAGAGAATTTCTAGCACCTGGCATCAGTAAAAAGAATGTAAATGCAGTCAGAAATATGTGAAAGGCTGAGAACCAGAAAGTCAAGAAGGGAACAAAAAAAGTGGTGTTGAGAGTGCCAAAAGAGTGATAAATTACAAGGATTAAGCTTGAATTTGTGGGTTAAAGGAGATAAGGCAGGTGACTCATATAGTGCAAATACCTCAACTCTGACACCTATGGCCTTTTAGGGACAAAGAAAGAAACTGACACTTGAAAAGAAATAATATGTATTTGATTATATACAATGCTTATGGTACATTGTAATTATTACCAGGAGATCTATGGGTTCAGAGAAGTTCTATCACTTGGGATCAGGGATATCAGTCCATGCATTCACTAGACATTTGTTGTATACCCACTGTGTGCAACTTAGGAATACTCAGAGCAATAACAAAGGCATGGTCACTGTTTTCAAGAGGTTTACAATCTCAGGAAGAAGAGAGACATGAGAATATACTTTGAGCAGAGGTATCTTCAGATGGTAAGACAGAAGGCAAGAGAACCTTTCCTCTCCTGGAGGCATCAAGTGGGGCTTCTAGAGCAGGTGACAATGGAGTGAATCCTAAAAGATGATAAGAGTTCACTGGGAAGGACTCTTAAGTCATAGGAGAAAGTACATCTCAGAATATGCCACTGCAAAACAGCACATTTCATCTGGCAAACTGTGGGTATCTCAGCATGGTTGGCTCATTGAGCAGTATCAGAGAATGATAAGAAATGAAACTAAAGAAAGTAAGCAGGCACGAGATGACTAGGGCCCTTGCCATGGGACATTGCAACTGTATGCTGTAGGTGAGAAGAAAAATCTCCATGAAAAAATAAGGAACAGCAACAGGAAATTTACAGACAACGGAACAGAGAACTCATGGGAAACACGACGCTTTTTCAGATATTAATGGAGTAAAATGCAGAAATGTAGGCTTCCTGTGCTATTCCATGAAACTTAAGTAGGGTAAATCTGTGGAATTTAAAGAAATACTCTATATAAGGAAGATCTTCTGTTTCACTGAGGTTCTCCAGCAATGAACTGACAGCATCGTGAAGTAGTAAGTTTCCTATTTTAGGAGGATTAAAGTAGAGGCTGCAGTCAGCCTGTAAAAGGCATGCTAGAAAGAGGTGATGTCGGAAATAGAAAAGACAACCAGTACCACCTCAGGTTGTAAGATTTTCTATCCCTCCTGTACTTCAGAATACCAGGATATTACATGCTCCATAGATGTTGAGCATTTGATTGTCTGTAGCAAAATCAAAAATTAATCTAACATAATCCTTTAACAATTTCCAGGACTCAATTGTTTTGTGAAAAGACATCTATAAACCAACTTTCATCATTTAAAGAACTTCTCAGACTTTAGAGGATGAGATTTAAAGCTAAAAGTGCAAAAAGGTAAAGCTCCTAAATTACAGATAAAACAGTTTAACCTGTTTAAAATCCATTTCCTGATGTTAAGGATATTTTAGCCTTCATTCCAAAAAGATATACAGTCAATTATATTCAAGGATTTTAAAACAGACTGTACTCCACTCAAGCGGCATTTATAACAAGACTGTGTTCTTTAACAAGAATCTTGTTCCTATATTTCTCTAAGTCTAATTTATCTTACTTGAATTATTTTCCAGGAAGATTGAGGTCAGAAGGTATGTCAATCTTATCATTTTTTATCCCAAATGTGACATGCTCTCATAATTGCATTTAGCTTACCAATAAGTGTAATGACAGGCAATTGTTCCTGCTAAATATCAATTATGTAAAGGAGTTCAAATAGATGAAAATTTACGAATAGGGCTATTATTCTTTTTTAAATTTCTCTTTTTTTTTTTTTTTGGTCAATGAAAGAGTATTTGACAAACTGCTTTTTTGTGTTTTAATGAAATCAACTCATGAGAAATCAAGGAATTGGTTTATTAATATTGTTAACATTTCTTAAATCTACCTGTTTTAATTTCATTTAAATTGTACACCACAAAGTAAATACTGACTTAATCAGCAAGCATTTCCAGACAAATACTGCAGTTTCCAATTAAGCAAGGCGAAACCACAATGCAACCATGGAGAGTTTGTTTTGCTTCATTGCATTTTGCAAAGTTTCCCTTGCTGAACCTCTACTCAGGAAATAGAAGGTTAGTCTCTTTGGGAAGTCTGAATCTTATGTGGTCATCTCCTCATTCTCTCACCACCCTGTTATGAGCCATTAGTAGCTTTTTCTACACCTTATGAATTGTCTAGGAACTATTTCCCAAGCCTGGATGTTCATCAGAACCTCCAGAAAATCATGTTTAAAAATATAGATTACAAGTTCCAAGATCTAAAAGCATTAGATGTAAGACTCTGAAATCTGTACTTTTTTTTTAATAGAAGTTCCCCATGTGGAAGTGATAAAGCGAATCCTTGACTGGTGTTGTGTGCAGATTCAATCTGAGTTCCTTGATAACCAGCTTTTCTCTGGAAAGCCAGATTCTTTACAAGTGGTCTCTACAGTTGTTCTGAAAGTTCCATATGAGAAAATGTCTACTATATAGTCTCTTCCAGTATTGTATTTAAGTTTCTCCGGTGCTTTTCTACCACATCCATGGTCCCAACTTTCAGATATTTTCCCCATCACTAGTCTTCAAGCCCTGAGGTAATCTCAAGTGCTTTGAGGAGAGCCATGATGCAAAAGAAATCTTGTCCTTCATACTTCACCATCTACAAATGCCTTCACTTACTTCCCAGCAAAGCATCCCTGAGCTTGTACACAAATTCCCCTTCTTCCCACATGTAATATTTACAGGCTCTATGCTTTCAAAATCAACTTTTCATAGGTATAATTCACATACAACAATTGTACCCATTTGAAGTGAATGTTTTATGAGTTTTGACAAATTTTTATACCTGTGTAACCACTTCTACTATCAGAATATAGAACATTTCCCAAATATTCTCTTGTGCCCCATTCCAGTTAATTCTCCTGAAACTCTAGCCCCAGAAAACTTCTGACTTGCTTCCTGTCACTGTAGAGGTCCATATAAATAGAACCATGTAGTATGTGTGCTTTTGTGTATAACTTCCCTTGCTCAGCATAATTGTGTCAGTCAGGATTCTCTAGAGAAACAGAATCAACAGGAGATAGATAGATAGATAGATAGATAGATAGATAGATAGATAGATAGATAGATAGATACATACATACATACATACATACATACATACATACATACATAGAGATATAGATGTATGGATATATATATGGGTAGAGATATATACATAGATATATATATGTAGATATATATAGATATAGATATAGATATAGATACAGAGAGATTTATTGAAGTAGTTCTTGCAATTATGGAAATTAGAAGGCCCAAAATCTGCAAGACAGGCCAGCAAGCTGGAGATAAACGGAAGAGTCAGTATTGCAGTTCAAGTCTGAAGGCCATCTGCTGGCAGAATTCCTTCTTGCTTGGCAGCCAGGAAACGAGTCAGAAGTTTTCTGGGGCTGGAGTTTGGGGAGAATTAACTGGAATGGGGCACAAGAGAATATTTGGAAAACGACTACCGGGGAAATGTTCTATATTCTGATAGTAGAAGTGGTTACACAGGTATAAAAATTTGTCAAAACTCATAAAGGCCTTCAAGTGATTAGATGATGCCCACCAACACCATGGCAGGCACTCTGTTTTATTCAAAGTTCACCAATTTAAATGTTAATCTCATCCAAAAACTTCATAAAAACATCCAAAATAGGCTGGGTTTTTTGGCTTATGCCTATAATCCCAGTAGTTTGGGTGCTGGGATTGGTGGATCACTTGAGGTCAGAAGTTCGAGACCAGCCTGACCAACATGGTGAAACCCTGTCTCTACTAAAAATACAAAAATTAAATGAGTGTGGTGGTGTGCACCTGTAGTCCCAGCTACTTAGGAGGCTGAGGCAAGAGAGTCGCTTGAACCTGGGAGGCAGAGGTTGCAGTGAGCCGAGATGGCACCACTGTACTCCAGCCTGGGCACTGGAGCAATACCCTGTCTCAAAAAAAAAAAAAAACAAAACCTTCAAAATAGTATTTGACTTCCATGACCCAGCAAGTTTGGCACATAAAACATAAAATTAACACCATGATAATGTTCCTGTGATTCATCCACATTGTCATATATGCCAATCTGTTGCTCCTTTTTATTATTGAGTAATATTCCATTCTGCGATATAGCACCATTTGTTTGTTCTCCTACTGATGGAAACCTGGATACTTTTAATTTGGGGCTATTATGAATAAAGGTGCTATGAGCATATATATACACAAGTATTCGTGAGGACATATGTTTTCATTTCTCTTGGGTAAGTATTTGTGAGTGGGATTGCTGGGTCACATGGGAAGTATAAAGTAGTTTACTATTTTAAATTCAAAAAAGTAATGTCGGAAAGTTCTACTTGCTTCATATTTTTACCTAAGTCCTGGCACTTTCCATTGTTTATATTGCAGCCATTCTAGTGGTGTATAATACTATCTCACTGTGGTTCAAATTTGTGTTTTCCTGATGACAAATGATGTTAAGCATCTTTTTAAGTACTGACTGGTCAATTTATATATTGACTATATGTATTATGGTTCCATATCATTGCCCTTTTGTGAGGTGTC
>NW_012104009.1:1366397-1370323 GCF_000951045.1 Mandrillus leucophaeus
AGATAGATAGATAGATAGATAGATAGATAGATAGATAGATAGATACATACATACATACATACATACATACATACATACATACATAGAGATATAGATGTATGGATATATATATGGGTAGAGATATATACATAGATATATATATGTAGATATATATAGATATAGATATAGATATAGATACAGAGAGATTTATTGAAGTAGTTCTTGCAATTATGGAAATTAGAAGGCCCAAAATCTGCAAGACAGGCCAGCAAGCTGGAGATAAACGGAAGAGTCAGTATTGCAGTTCAAGTCTGAAGGCCATCTGCTGGCAGAATTCCTTCTTGCTTGGCAGCCAGGAAACGAGTCAGAAGTTTTCTGGGGCTGGAGTTTGGGGAGAATTAACTGGAATGGGGCACAAGAGAATATTTGGAAAACGACTACCGGGGAAATGTTCTATATTCTGATAGTAGAAGTGGTTACACAGGTATAAAAATTTGTCAAAACTCATAAAGGCCTTCAAGTGATTAGATGATGCCCACCAACACCATGGCAGGCACTCTGTTTTATTCAAAGTTCACCAATTTAAATGTTAATCTCATCCAAAAACCTCCTCATAAAAACATCCAAAATAGGCTGGGTTTTTTGGCTTATGCCTATAATCCCAGTAGTTTGGGTGCTGGGATTGGTGGATCACTTGAGGTCAGAAGTTCGAGACCAGCCTGACCAACATGGTGAAACCCTGTCTCTACTAAAAATACAAAAATTAAATGAGTGTGGTGGTGTGCACCTGTAGTCCCAGCTACTTAGGAGGCTGAGGCAAGAGAGTCGCTTGAACCTGGGAGGCAGAGGTTGCAGTGAGCCGAGATGGCACCACTGTACTCCAGCCTGGGCACTGGAGCAATACCCTGTCTCAAAAAAAAAAAAAAACAAAACCTTCAAAATAGTATTTGACTTCCATGACCCAGCAAGTTTGGCACATAAAACATAAAATTAACACCATGATAATGTTCCTGTGATTCATCCACATTGTCATATATGCCAATCTGTTGCTCCTTTTTATTATTGAGTAATATTCCATTCTGCGATATAGCACCATTTGTTTGTTCTCCTACTGATGGAAACCTGGATACTTTTAATTTGGGGCTATTATGAATAAAGGTGCTATGAGCATATATATACACAAGTATTCGTGAGGACATATGTTTTCATTTCTCTTGGGTAAGTATTTGTGAGTGGGATTGCTGGGTCACATGGGAAGTATAAAGTAGTTTACTATTTTAAATTCAAAAAAGTAATGTCGGAAAGTTCTACTTGCTTCATATTTTTACCTAAGTCCTGGCACTTTCCATTGTTTATATTGCAGCCATTCTAGTGGTGTATAATACTATCTCACTGTGGTTCAAATTTGTGTTTTCCTGATGACAAATGATGTTAAGCATCTTTTTAAGTACTGACTGGTCAATTTATATATTGACTATATGTATTATGGTTCCATATCATTGCCCTTTTGTGAGGTGTCAGTTCAAATATTTTGCCCATTTTTAAAATAAGGTAAGTTACTTCATATTGTGGAATTTCAATATAAATCTTTTGACAAGTACATGTTTTGCAAGGTTTTCTCCCAGTCTGTGGCTTGACTTTTTTCTTATCAGTCTCATTAGAAAAGTGGAAGTTTTTAATTTAGATAGTGTCCCATTTATCTTTTTCTTTCAGAGGTTGTATTTTGTTCAATTAAAAAAAATGCCTACCACAAAATCAGAAAGATTTTCTCCTATGTTTCCTTCTAGAAGATTTTTAATTAGCATTTGCTTTTACATTTTTATCTATGATTTATTTCAGTTTATTATTTATGTACTGTGTAAGGCAAGTGTTGATATTCATTTTTTTTTTCAATTGGATAGTCAATTGTTTTAATACCATATTTTCTCTTTTTTTTCCAACTTTTACTTTAGGTTCGGGGGTGCATGTGCAGGTTTGTTACATGGGTAAATTGCATGTCACAGGGGTTTGGCATACACATTTTTATCCACCCAGGCAACGAGCATAGTACCTGATAGGTGGATTTTTGATCCTTGTCTTCCTGCCACCCTCCACCCGGTGTCTATCATTTCCTTCTTTGTGTCCATGTGTACTCAATGTTTAGCTCCCACTTACAAGTGACAACATGCAGTATTTGGTTTTTGATTTTTGGGTTTTCTATTTTCCATTTTTCTGTTAATTCACTTAAGATATGGCCTTCAGCTACATCCATATTGCCACGAAGGGCATGATTTTGCTCTTTGTTTTAGTAGTGTAATATTCTATATGTACCATGTTTTCTTTTCTTTTTCTTTTTTTTTTGAGATGGGGTCTTCCTCTGTTGCCCAGGTTAGAGTGCAGTGGCTCAATCTCAGCTCACCGCAACCCCTGCCTCCTGGGTTCAAGCAATTCTCCAGCCTTAGCCTCCTGTTCCTGAGTAGCTGGGCAAATTTTTTTTTTTTCTTTTTCTGTAGTTTTGTAGAGATGGGGTTTCACCACGCTGGCCAGACTGGTCTTGAACTCCTGACCTCAGGTGATCTGCCAGTCTCAGCCTCCCAAAGTGCTGAGATTACAGGCATGAGCCACCATGCCTGGCCACCATGTTTTCTTTATCCAGTTCACTGTTGATGGGCATTTAGGTTGATTCCATGTCTCTGCTGTTATTCATACTAGTTTTCATAAGGCTATTCTATCCCCATTTAATTGCCTTGTCACTTTTGATGAAAATCAGTTGACAAATATGTGTGGATCTATTACTGGCCTCTCTATTCTGTTTGACTTACCTATATGTCTATCCACATGCCCATACAAGATTGTCTCCGTTACTGTAACTTATAAAGCCTTGAAATTGGGTAATGTAGGTCCTCCAATTCTGTTCAACTCTAACAAAACTGTCTTTGGTATAGTTGTAATTTTAACTCTAGTTGCCAATGCATTTTATATTACATTAAGCTCATATATATTAACCTTTACTTTGATGTTTTCATTGGATTAAATCAATATATATAAAGATGCATAGGAAGAGACACAGCACCCTCTTTTGGGTCTGCAGAATTATCCATTTATATTTACTTTTCTTGGCATAGCTAAGCCCTTCAGTAGCTTAACTGCTTACGGCTTATGTATTATGGTTCCATATCATTGCCCTACATATGAAACTACTATCACATAAGACTTTCACTTGTGCTCATTCACAATGAATCTCTGCATTGTAATTGTATTGCCTGTCCCTGTAATCTCTCAAAACTCAATCTCCAGGTGCTTAAACATTTGAGTTCCTTTACACTCAGCCTACCTGCTGTCAGTGCCTATTTCCCAATCTTAAAAACAGCATCTGAGGTCTAACCTCGCCAGAGCTTAGATGCTGAATAATCACCTTTATGACAGTACAAATGTCACTGCACATTTTGATGGCACTCTCACTGTGTCAGGACAAATCAAATTTCTCATCTGCTCCCACTGGAAACTCCCCTTCTTCTTTATTGATTCATAACTTATATTTGCTATTACGAAGCCTCCCTTCTATACATCATTATATGTATTTTCTCAAGGTAAATCATTATGGATGGTTTGCATTCATTCCCAATTTTTTTAATAAAATAAAGGCCAAAAGAGCAAAAGGATGGTTGAATCTGGGTGCTCTGTTTTGAAGGGTATATATATTCAATTATTTCCAAGGAATGAGATAAACCAAGAAAAGTGCAAATTAAGAGCAGAGGGAGAAGAGGAGGAGGAATATCTTTACTCTGGAACTAACAAGAATGAGATGACAGTCAAAAGAGCAGAAATCCAGGTAAACGTGAAGAGTCTCACTTGCATATTTTGACTACCAGAAGCCTCTTCCACAGTCTTTTCTCAACTGCCAAAGTACTATTGTTATTTGCCAGTACTCTAATGCAACTGAACCTAGATCTGAAACCTTATGACCC
>NW_012104009.1:1370373-1373139 GCF_000951045.1 Mandrillus leucophaeus
TATATTAACCTTTACTTTGATGTTTTCATTGGATTAAATCAATATATATAAAGATGCATAGGAAGAGACACAGCACCCTCTTTTGGGTCTGCAGAATTATCCATTTATATTTACTTTTCTTGGCATAGCTAAGCCCTTCAGTAGCTTAACTGCTTACGGCTTATGTATTATGGTTCCATATCATTGCCCTACATATGAAACTACTATCACATAAGACTTTCACTTGTGCTCATTCACAATGAATCTCTGCATTGTAATTGTATTGCCTGTCCCTGTAATCTCTCAAAACTCAATCTCCAGGTGCTTAAACATTTGAGTTCCTTTAAACTCAGCCTACCTGCTGTCAGTGCCTATTTCCCAATCTTAAAAACAGCATCTGAGGTCTAACCTCGCCAGAGCTTAGATGCTGAATAATCACCTTTATGACAGTACAAATGTCACTGCACATTTTGATGGCACTCTCACTGTGTCAGGACAAATCAAATTTCTCATCTGCTCCCACTGGAAACTCCCCTTCTTCTTTATTGATTCATAACTTATATTTGCTATTACGAAGCCTCCCTTCTATACATCATTATATGTATTTTCTCAAGGTAAATCATTATGGATGGTTTGCATTCATTCCCAATTTTTTTAATAAAATAAAGGCCAAAAGAGCAAAAGGATGGTTGAATCTGGGTGCTCTGTTTTGAAGGGTATATATATTCAATTATTTCCAAGGAATGAGATAAACCAAGAAAAGTGCAAATTAAGAGCAGAGGGAGAAGAGGAGGAGGAATATCTTTACTCTGGAACTAACAAGAATGAGATGACAGTCAAAAGAGCAGAAATCCAGGTAAACGTGAAGAGTCTCACTTGCATATTTTGACTACCAGAAGCCTCTTCCACAGTCTTTTCTCAACTGCCAAAGTACTATTGTTATTTGCCAGTACTCTAATGCAACTGAACCTAGATCTGAAACCTTATGACCCAGCCTCAGTAACCTCTGGTGTAACTGCACAGGTCGCCACTTCCATTTTATTCTGCACATCTACCAGACCTTACATTAATGTCCATGTCCTTAAAAATGTAGAGGGTGTGACTCATAGCAGAAAAGATAAAGAAGAAATATATATAGAGAGAAGAAATACATATAGAGTCTATATTTCTCTCTATATATATAGATAAATCTCAATCTCAATGATTGAGATTTGCATATAAATGTTTAATTCTAACTAAAATTTAAGAAAAATTTCCTAGAGTGAAGAACTTACTGTCCTTACCTATGAAAAGTAAAACCCATTTCAATTTTTTAGATTAAACTGTTTTTATTTTAAAAATTGTCCACCAATCGTTTCCCTTTTTTATTTTGCTCCACATGCTTAGAAGAACAAACTTGTTGAAATAACCTTTCAAAAATAAAAGGATTAATCAGCAAAGGAGCATTTTATTAATTGTATTACATAGGAAATTAAATGAGATTTCAAGTTCCATTCAGAATCTTCCAGACAAGCATGGTTCTATTCCAGACTCCTGCTATAGACAAAAATAAATAAATAAATAAACTAAATGTATGGGGCCTTCTACCTTGTACCAGTAGACTAGTTTTCGAAGTTATTGTGTCAGTCCCAGGGATAGTTAGTAATAATACACTTCAGATTGACTATATGTACATCTATGCTCTATCCTAAATAATGTAAAAATAAAGTACCTACATCCAGCACTCACTCTGCCAGGCTGTCTTAGTTGACAGGAAAAATTTTCCTCATTATCTTCACTGTAAATGGTCTTACATGCTAAATAACACCCACTTTGAACGCAAAACAGCAGTCATTCCAAATTTAGCTTTGAAAGTTAAAGATATTGTGGCATGACTCATTTCTGATCATAACAGCTCATAAAATTGATGAATAAATGCATTTTTGGGGCAAAGGAAGGACATAAAGCCACCTAAATATATACTAGAAATTCTGTACCTAGAAATGAAAGCTGGGTGATTTTTTTCATTAGCCCTTCATTGTTACTAAAGGAGAAAATCAATAACAAATGTATTCGGCCAGCTGAAAGGCAATTTGACACAATTTCATGTGGGATTTCACTTTCATAGTTTTTCATCCCTTCCCCTCAAAACTTTTAATAAAAAAACATGATATGCTCAAATTCAAGACAAATATAAAGCCTGAAATCATTTCAGCCTTTGAAGAACATTGAATGAATTCACTGCTTTACAGCTGGAAATTTTCCTGACTAAAAATACTATTTTCTTCAAACCATAGGCAGTTTATAGGGCAGCAGATTATTGACATGCCTCAAAGCTGTCCGTGTATGGGGTTCTGTTGGTAAATAACTTCAGAGTGCTCAACTGAGTGTTATGACCATTTACAGTCTGGTTTTATGTCTATTAAAAGACAAAGACACTAACACAGGAGGAATCAGTGTCCTCTTGATTTACTTGTATTATTATCAGGAGTCTCCAAAGATACTCAAAGAACTAGATGAAAACTAAAATTGCTCAGTCAATTATCAGTCAGTGGGTAATAATTTCACTTCAGGTGTGCTTTCTGTGAGTGGGTCGGGGTTTATTTACAAAGTATAGCATATTTTCTGTCAGCATTCCCATATTAAAAAGTCTTGCATACCCATGTTCCATTTCTAAACCAAGCTATAAACTATAAATGGTCAAGCCAGTTTATAGTTTTTTTTTAAAAAAAAAAAAAGTACTTTTAGATCCCATGTCTCTGCTGTTATTAAAACTAGTTTTCATAAGGCTATTCTATCCCCATTTAA